>NC_057744.1:33912634-33943410 GCF_004010195.1 Chiloscyllium plagiosum | reverse complement strand
GGGGAAAGGTAGCGGAGAGTGCGACAGGTAGATGGAGGTGGGGGTAATGGTAATAAATCAGAGAGGAGGGTGGAGAGGTAGGACAGGTCATGACGGCAGTGCCGGGTTGGAAGATTGGAACTGGGGTAAGGTGGAAGGAGGGGAAATGCGGAAACTGATGAAGTCCACATTGATGCCGTGTGGTTGGAGGGTCCCGACGCGGAAGATGAGGCGTTCCTCCTCCAGGCGTCAGGTGGTTAGGGTTTGGTGATGGAGGAGACCCAGGACCTACATGTCCTTGGCGGAGTGTGAGGGGGAGTTGGAGTGTTCGGCCGGGGGGGGCGGTGGGGTTAGTTGGTGTGGATGTCCCGGAGATGTTCTCCGAATCGCTCTGCAAGTAGGAGTCCTATATTTTCTACAAACCCACCAACTCCCACAGCTACATATATTACAACTCCTTCCACCCTGCCCCCTGTAAAAACGTTACTCCTTATTCCCAATTCCTCTGCCTTCACCGCATCTGCTCTCAGGAGGACCAGTTCCACCACAGAATAGACTAAATGGCCTCTTCTTTAAAAAACCCAATTTCCCCTCTCACGTGGTCAATGATGCCCTCCAGTACATCTCATCTACTTACCACACCTCTGCCCTCAAACTCCACCCCTCAACCATAACAAGGACAAAAACCCCCCAGTCCTCACCTTCCACCCAACCAACTTCCCCATATATTGCAAATAGACCCCATCACCATCACCAGAGAATATATTCCCTTCCCACCCCTATCCACTTTCCGCCAAGACTGTTCCCTCCGCGACTACCTGGTCAGGTCCACGCCCCCTAACAACCCACCTTCCCACCTGGCATCTTCCCCTGCCACCATAGGAATTGCAGAACCTTTGCCCACACCTTCCCCCTCTCCTCCATCCAAGGCCCCAAAGAAGTCTTCCACATCCATCAATGTTTCACCTGTACATCCACAAATGTCATTTATTGTATCTGTTGCTCCCGATGTGGTCTCCTTTATATCAGGGAGACAGGACTCCTACTTGCAGAGTGCTTCAGAGAATATCTCTGGGACAGCTGCGCCAACCAGCCCCACCGCCCCCGGGCCGAAAACTTCAACTCCCTCTTCCACACCACCAAGGACATGTAGGTCCTGGGCCTCTTCCATCACCACATCCTAACCACCTGACGCCTGGAGAAAGAACATTTCACCTTCCGCCTTTGGACCCTCCAACCACATGGCATTAATGTGGACTTCACCAGTTTTCTCATTTTCCCCTTCCCCCAAATTATCCCAGTTCCAACCTTCCAACTCGACACCACGGGCTCTTGCCTGAAACGTCGATTCTCCTGGTCCTCGGATGCTGCCTGACCTGCTGTGCTTTTCCAGCACCACATTTTTGTCTCTGATCTCCAGCACCTGCAGTCCTCACTTTCTCCTAGATTGTTAAGTATCTCATCCAATACCTGAGTAACCATTTCACTGACCCCTCACATGCGCCTAATTACACTTCTCCCAGAACACTTACAAACGTAAGAAGCTGACACAACACCACGAGGGATCTGATTCCCCCTTCCCCAATTCTACACCTGGCCCCCTTTCCCCATTCAACACCCGAACACCATTTCCCCACCACAAGACCCAAACCCTAACTCCCTTCCTCACCCCCGCAGCCCAAAGGACCAGACCCCAATACATATGCCAATGCCAGCGTATCACCCAATACATAAACTCTATATTGACGCTGCTCGAGTTATCAATACTCACTGCATCTATTTTTGCCCTGGATCAAATTGGCATTCAGGAGAACCCACAGTCTGTTATTGCAATATGTCACCTGCCCTACAACCTTTACTGCCTCTTAGTTTAGTAATTGATTCAGTTTGTTAAACTATTCAATATTCAACATATGAATATCCAATATAATTATAATATTATAATTAGTACAATAGTTAACTAGTCAATAAATTAATTTTTCTTTTCACTACCACTATACATCAGCCTTAGAATCTTATAAACATTTTCACTTAATGATTAAAAATGTACAAATATTTCTTATTTCCCTTCTGCTAGAATCTCTTACATAATTTTAAGTCAGGTAATTACCTTTGTTAAAAAGTGTATTTTTCTCACTTGCTGCACTTTATACACAGGTGTATAATCAGCCCATGATTTTCCTGAGCTATTGCTGTTGTTTTCATTTGCAAAGTTAACATTTTGAAGTTATAACAGTAACAGCACACTCTGCTATTTCTCCCAGGTAAGGTTGCCAATCGTCCTGCACTGTACCAGTCTTCTCCCACATGAAGAGCTAATCTCTCAGATATTCCTGTGAGAGGCTTGGAATGTTTTACCATTTCCATCCACTGGACACTTAACAAGGATGCAATGTATTCCGAATACAATGTGTCCCCGGCACATGCACATTTCAATAACTCCATGTGATAGAGTGATTCCTGGTGTGTAGAGAATGTGTATTGTAGCCATCAGAACTGAATGGTAACTGTGAGGATTGATGTATTGGCTGGTTACTGGTGACAGTGTGTGAATATGGTGGTTGGATTTGGAGGTTATGTGATGGATTTGGACAGGTACATGAATAGGAAAGGTTTAGAGGGATATGGGCCAAACGAGGCAAAGGAGACTACTTTAGTTTGGGAAACCTGGATGATATTGGACAAGTTGGACCAAAGGATCTGTTTCTGTGTTGTGTGACTCCATGACTCTATGAGGACTGCCATGGACTAGTTGGGCCAAAAGAATGCATTCTGTGTCAATATCTGATGTATTTATATGTTATGCGACTATTGCACCATCTGGTACTTCACTCTGGAGCAGCAGTTAACTCAAGGACAATCAATATCCTCCTGCCTTTGAAGCATTGGCATCTGTTGAAACAATTAAAATCACAATAATATAACAATAAAGAAAAAAATCATTACAAGATTGAGAGGGATTTGGGTGTTGGTTGAGTGCAATACTTTGAGAAGTGCTAAGTGGTGTAATGACTTGGAAGTGCCATTGTTGGTCTGGGGTGGACAAAATTAACAATCACACAAAACCAGGTTGTAGTTGAACAGGTTTATTTGGAAGCACTAGCTTTCGGAGCGCCACTCCTTAACCGTCTGATGAAGGAGCAGTGCTCTGAAAGCTAGTGCCTCCAAATAAACCTGTTGGACTATAACCTGGTGTTGCGTGATTATTAACTAAATGGTGCAATGTATACCATAGGGAGAGTTGGGGACAGAAATAGGAAGATTTTTACTTGCAGAGCAATTTTTGTATTCTTGAAAACACTCGCGTGCACCTTGGATGCACACATATACAGATCTATGCACACACCAAACATTGGAGCAAAATTGCAGATGCAACTTGGGCACCAGATCAACTTCTTTGCAAACTGACATTCCCCCCCACCCAGGCAAAATCAGACAAGAGTAACGCTTCAGGGAAATGCAGCTCACTGATTCAGACTACCAACTGTCTGATAGACTGAGCTCCACTCCATCACTCCACATCTCGGAATCACACAGAGTTGTAGATTCCAGCAACAACGTACAAAAATAGATCTATAGGAGACAACTGAAGAACAAGAGCATGAAAATGGAAATAAAATAACTAACTGAATAGCTTGACTTCATAGTTTGGCAAGCATGTGGTTTTCTCTTTGATTTTCTCCACAGTACTCCTGTCCTGAGAGCATTGCTGGGTGCTGGGAATCTATTCCTCTCATGCCATGTTGAATGATGAGTGTCAATAGGTTACTTGCGGCATCACAGCCAAATCCAACCTTGTCTCAAGCTGACAGTATCCTGTGGAGTTTACTGGGGAGAAATGGGGAATAGGAATCCCTTCACAACTTTCCCTCACTACTCTGTGAACTGCTTTATCAGTTGTGTTGTCTGAATGATTGGGATCATCAAACTATTCAGTGTAGGATTTAGACTCGGGAGATTGGTATCTGACCAGTGTGAGCCTTGACTGAAAGGTGAGGAGTAAGAGTAGTTCTGAGGAAGGGTCACTCAACCTGAAACGTTAACTCTGATTTCCCTCCACAGATGCTGTCAAACCTGCTGAGCTTCGCCAGCAATTTCTGTTTTTGTTTCTGATTTATAGCATCTGAAGTTCTGTCATTTTTTTTTGGGTACAGATGATTGGCCAAAATACCAAGTGAAAAATGAGGAGACGTTTTGTTTTCATGTGGTGAATTGCCATGACCCGGAATAGACATCGTGAAGTGGATCCAGAAGCAGATTTGATCATAATTTTAAAAATTAAACTGGTTTTATGGCTAAAAAGGAATGAGTTGTAGAATGATGGAAATCCCTCAAGGAGAGAAGACTTGGTCTATATCCAATGAATCCTTCTATATACTCTCGAGTGTCCCTGTGTCCATGTTTAGGATGGAGATCAGAACATTTCACAGAACTCAAATAATGATCCCATTAAGGATCTGCCATAAATTCCCTACATCTACTTTCTAATTCTATCTCTCGAGAATGGCTTGTTAAGTTTCTTTCATGAGTTATGGGTGTCACTAGCTAGGCCGGTACCTATTATCTACACCTAATTGCCCTTGGGACTGTGGTGCTGAGCTGCCTCTTTGAATTGGTGCAATCATTGTGATGTACGGACACCCCCACAACGTTGTCTGGAAGGGAACTCTAGAGGTTTCACCCAGTGATATTGAAAACAGGATGGTGTATGATTTGGAGGGGAGATTGCAAGTGGTGGAGCTCAAATACATCCACAGTCCTTGCATTTTCATTAGGGGCAAAGTACTGAGCAAATTATTGGAACTCAAGGCAGCCAACTTTCTAGGGCCTCAGGGCCTACATCCTAGGGTCTGAAAGGTAGTGACAGTAGAGATAGTGGATATTGATTATGATATTCCAAAATTCCACAGATTCTGAAAGGGTTCAGTGTATTAAAAAATGCTAATGCAGCACCCTTTTTCGAAAAGGAAGAGAGGCAGAAAGTGTGAAACTAGTTCAAGGTCTGTCATTCGGAAATGGTTGTAATCCATTATTAAGAAAGTAGTAATGGGGCATTTGGAAAGTCAAATACGATTTATCAGAATCAGCATGGTTTAATGAAGAATAAATTGAGTTTCACTAATTTGCTAGTGCTCTTTCAAGATGAAGATGAAAAGTACAGAATAGGGATCCTGTAAATGCAGTACATCTGGACTTCCAGAAGGCATTTGATAAGGTGCCATACAAAAGGTTAATATGCAAGGTAAGGTCACATGAGGCGAGGTGTGATATTTTAGCTTGGGCAGAGCACTGGATAACTAATAGAAAACAAAGTTGGTTTAAATGGGTCTTTTCCCAGTTGGCATGATGTACTTAGTGGGATGTGACATGGTTTGAGCCTTGGAGTCCCACCATTTCCAATCTAAAGAAATAACTTTTACAAAATTTATTCATCTGTGGGATGTGGGCATCGTTGGCAGGCCTGCATTTATTACCCATGCCTAGTTGCCCTTGAGAAGGTTGTGGTGAGCTGCCTTCTTGAACATAGCAAATAGGTGGAAAGTAAGTTATAATGAAGAAATAAGACATTTACAAATGGATATGTATAAATTAGGTGAATGGGCCAAATTTGGCAGATAAGTTTAATATAGATAAGTGTGAGGTGATCCATTCTGGTAGGGAAAAATAAAAAGACAACTTACTATCTGAACAGGGAGAAACTTCAGAGTGCTTCAGTGCAGAGGGATCTTGGTTTCCCTTGTGCATGAGTCACAACAATTTAGTGTATAGGTGGATCAAGTCATAAGAAGAGTCAATAGAATTATGGCATTTTTTTCTAAAGGGATGGATTTAAAAGTGGGGAAGTGTCATTGCAATTGTACAAGGCATTGGTGAGACTGCATCTGAAGACCTGCGTACAGTCTTCATCTTGAGAAAGGATGTAATTGCAGTGGAGGTAATTCAGAGAAAGTTCACAAGATTTATTCCAGAGATGCAAGTCTTGTCTAGTGAGAAGCGTTTGTGTGGTTTAGGTTATACTCGCTCAAGTTTTAAAGGATAAACGATCTAACTGAGATGTATAAGATACTAAAGGAGATTGATGGAGTAGAGATTGAGTGGATGTTTCCTCTTGTAGGGCAATCTAGAATGAGAGGTAATAGTTTTAGGCTAAGAGGTATCAAATTTAAATCAGGAAGAAGAACTGCTTCTCTCAAGGGGCCATGACTCTGTGGAATTCACTACTCTAGATTGCATTGGATGCAGGGACATTGAATAACTTTTAAGGAGGAGATAGACATATTTTTAATTAGTAATGGATTAAAGAGATATGAGGACTAGGAAGGAAAGGGAGGTCAGGCATGATGGTATTATATGGCACAGCAGATTAAGGGCCTGAATTCCCTCTTCCTGCTCCTAGTTCTTATGCTCTTATGTTCTAGGTAGTAGAGGTAATGGTTATAAAAGGTATTGTCAAAGAAGCTTTGGTGAGTTAGTGCAATGCAATGTATAGGTGGTACATACTGCTGCCATTAGCATGGATGGTGAAGAGAATAAATATTGAATCCAGTGGATGGTATGTCAACCTAATGGATACTTTGTCCTGGATGGAGTTGAGCTTCTTAAGTGTTGTTGGAGCTGCACTTATCCAGGCAAGTAGAGAGAGCTCCATCACACTCCAGACTTGTGGCTTGTAGATAGTGGACCGGATTTGGGAAGTCAGGAGGTGAGTAACTCACTGCAGAATTCTCAGACTGTGACTCATTCTTGTAGCCGCTATGATATCGCTAATTCCAGTTCAATTTATGGTCAATAATAAACTCCCGGACTCAATGGGACTCACTAATGGTAATTCAATTCAACATCAAGAGAAGGGGGCTGGATTCTCTCATTGGAAATGATCACTGTCTGGCATTTATGTGTATGTGGCTATGTTAACAAGACTGACACTCACAACATAGGCAATCCAATGTCAGCCATTATGTAAAAAAAGGCTTAAGAACAGAAAACAGCAAGTCATGGTAAGGGTTGTTTTTAAGATACTGGTCTTCCCAAGGTTCAGTGGAAGGACCATTACTTTTCTGATATATAGAAATTTTTTGGATATTGGAATGGGGGGATAAAATTTAAAAGTTGACCACTGATGCCAAAATTGAAGGTGTGGCATGCTATAGAGATGATATCAGTTGACTGCTGCAGGACAACAGAATGGGCAGGCAAATGGACTTTAGAAAGCGAGAGGTGATGCCTTTTGGGGAAGGCAGTATTGAATTAATGACATGGATTTAAAGATAGTGCAGGACCGAGAGACATGGTGGTGCACATGCATTGATCAATGAATATGGCTGGACATATCAGAAAGTAGCTAACAAGGCAAATGGGATCCTGAACTTCACAATTAGTACTTATAATGAAACTTTATAAAACTACAATGAGAGTATTGTGTCCAGTTCTTGTCACCCCATATTTTCGGAAGTATGTAAGGCTTTGAGATGGTGCAGAGGAGATGTAAGAGAATGCTACCAAGAGGAGAGAGTTCAGCTATGAGATTATATTGGAGAAGCTGGGGCATTTTTCTTGAAGTAAAGGAGATTAAACATAGATTTTATGTACAGTAAATCCACACTTAAAGTCACAGCTGTGCACTCAAAATTGTAACCTTAAATGAAACATTTTTTTAAGTGGAACAGATTTTTCAAAATAGAATTATATTTTAGAAAACTGCCACAATTTGCAATATTAAAAATTACACAACACCAGGTTATAGTCCAACAGGTTTATTTGGAAATTTAAGCATTCGGAGTGCTGCTCCTTCATCAGGCAACTGTGGAGTAAGATCATCAGACTTATGATCCTGCTTCATAGTTACCTGATGAAGGAACAGCGCTCTGAAAGCAAGTATTTCCAAATAAACCTGTTGGACTATAACCTGATGTTGTGTAATTTTTAACTTTGTCCACCCCAGTTCAACACCAGGACCTCCACATCACAATTTTCAATGTTTAATCACATTTTGATCTGTTCTTCCCACCAGGCCATGCTTCCTCGTTTACCCTACAGCCTGAGGACAGAGTTGTAGTCGCAGGACACCCAGTCACATTGTCCTGTGCAGTCGCAGGGTATCATGGGATTGTCCTGTGGACAAAGGATGGCCTGGGATTGGGAGTCGAGAAGCAACTGCCAGGTAAGGAGCTGACACTGTGGTTTGGCTTTGGGCACTCCAGGGTACAGTGATGTTTTAACTACTGCGAGATGACAGTCAGTTAATCACAGCGAGTAATTACATACGTCCATGGAAACATAAAAAGTCAGAGCAGGATTAGGCCATTTGACCCCTCAAGCCTCTTCTGTCATTCAGTACGATCATGGCTGATCATCCAACTCAATACCCTAATCCTGCCTTTCCCCCATCCCTTGATCCATTTAGCCACAAAAATTATATTTACTTCCTTTGTGAAAAGACCTCAATCGCCTTCTGTGGTAGTGAATTCCACCGGCTTGCCGCTCTCAGGGTGAAGATACTTCTCCTCATTTCAGTACTGATCCAGAAACAACTCAGCAGAGTTGATGATCTGTTGTGAGGTGTTAGCAAGTACTGAATGATAAATGAATGTGTTGTGCATTTAGGATCTGGTTCCCGGCTCAGGCCCATTCAATATCTTCACTAACTAAAGCAGGGGAATAATAAGGATGTATCATTGAGAAATCTGCTTGGATAGAGACTGGTGGTTTCATTAAAAAACCCTCAAATGTTCATCCTGACAGGCACCTTCTTCCCCCAACAATGGGAAGGGAAAGAGAGTCACCATTATCCAAGTGGATAATTCTTCACTGTCAGTCAAGAACAAAATATTGATCCACTACCAAAATGATATTTGCAATAAATAAGTGTTTAAGGAGTGTGAGAGAAGACACTGTGTTGTAATGCAGTGCGATTCTTCTATTTTGTTTGCATAACTGCTAACCCTACATTTTTAGAGACTCCGACAAAGTGTGTTGAGTTCCAGTCCAAATTCAAACCTGGCGGACAATGGAATGTTCCCCGAAAGATAAAGGGGAGATGCATGAACTGACAGAGAAAAGGTATGGGGAATGGAACTATGCAGCTAGTGAAGGAAAATATATGCAGTTCCTCCAGTTGTTAAGGCTGACTGTGAGTTGATCATAAGAGTAGAGTTTACAGGTCAAACTAGAATGACTCCCAGTTGGATTAATACATCAATATGAGATTTGTTAAGGGAATCACTGGGCATGGAGCAGTGAAATTCTAAACAAATCTTCTAACGTCGCAAACCTGTTTAACAGACAAACACTGTTTGAAGTGCACAATAATCAATGACTTAGTAATCATTCTTATTAAAACACATTAATTAGTGTTTGGAGAAGTTGCAGTTTCTATCTCCTATTATTACCCTGTAGGACTAAATACTGTCAATAGAATTCTGCAGTGATGAGTCAATGTAACAGAGTTGACCCAAGTGGTGTAAAGCAGCTTTTGTTGGTTTTGTGACAGCCATGGCTCAGTTCGTTACATCTCTCAATCATAAGATTTCTCAGTTAATTTCCCTCTCCAGGGCTTGAGCTTAAAAGTTAAGGGTGACTATACAGTGCCCTATTGAGCGAATGCTATTAATGCCAAAGGTGCTATCTTTCAGATGAGACAGAAACCAAGACCTGCTCAGTGAACGGTCATAAAATCTCACCTATGACTGAATCCTAGAGTCATAGAGATGTACAGCACTGAAACAGACCCTTCGATCCTACTGTCCATGCCAACCAGATATCCTAACCTATTCTAGTCCCATTGTCAGCACTTAGCCCATATTCCTCTAAACCCTTCCTATTCATATACCCATCCAGATGTCTTTTAAATGTTGTAATTGTCCCAGCTTCCACTCCTTCCTCTGGCAGCTCATTCCATACACGCACCACCCTCTGTGTGAAAATGTTGATCCCTTAAGTCCCTTTTATATCTTCCCTTCTCACCCTAAATCTATGCCCTCTAGTTCTGGACTCCCACACCCGAGGGAAATGAGCTTGCCTATTTATCCTATATGCCCCTCATGATTTTATAAACTTATGTAAGGTCACCTGTCAGCCTCTGACACTCCAGGGAAAACAGTCCCAGCCTATTCAGCCTCTCCTTATTGCTCAAGTTCTTCAACCCTGGCAACATCTTTGTATATCTTTTCTGAACCCTTTCAAGTTTCACAACATCTTTCTGATAAGGAGACCAGGATTGCACGCAATATTCAGAGGCTTTGAAGAAAAGCAGGCAAATTTTCCCTGATGTCTTGTCAAATATATACTCAGTAATCAACATAATTAAAAGTACAGATTACCCCATTGGTATCACATTGCTGCTCACGGGAGTTTAACGCATGCAAAGCCAGCCGCATTTCTGACATTGCAATGATGATGATGTTAAAAAAAACCATGATGTGGAGGTGCCAGTGTTGGATTGGGGTGGGCAAAGTCAGAAATCCCACGAAGGACTTGACCTGATGAAGGAGCTCCACTCAGAAAGCTTGTGATTTCAAATAAACCTGTTGGAGTATAACCTGGTGTTGTGTGACTTCTGATGAGGTTAAAAAGCACTTTCATGCTGCCACACTTGCTGAGGTTCTCCAACAATTTGTGTTTTTGTTTCAGATCTTCAACATCCACAGTTCTTTGTTTTACTAAAAAGCACTCTATGGCTATGAAGCCCCTGCCTGTGAAAAGTGCTTTATAAATACATGTCCTTCAATCTGATTATTTTTTATCAGGTTTTCTGTTAACTGTGAATTAAACAAATTCCAGTCCATGTGCCATGCCCAGAGCTGAACTGAAAGTAATTTTACTTCTTTTTCTCTCTTGCAGGTTTTCCACGTTATTCCATTGTGGGAGACCATGCAGCTGGCGAATACAGCCTTCGCATCGATAAAGCAGAACTTATTGATGATGCAGTGTACGAATGTCAGGCAACACACGCAGCCCTGCGATCCCAACCTGCTCGGCTGACAGTACTGAGTAAGTTGTGCATGTGTGCACTGTATATGCCTGCAGACTGCAGCATACTGGCAACATGTGGTTGTAAGGAGCCTGCTGTTCAGTCAGGATGAGTTCAAAGGCAGTATTGTGAATCTGAATTGAAGCTTAGTTCAAGATCCCTACTGTTACAGGACTTCAAAGTAATTGATTGCTCAGTTGCTTTGAGACCACTCTGAAAAAACCTGATAAGGCACTTTATAAACTTAAGTCTTTTTATATTATCCATATACTTGAGCCAAATTTATAAAATGAAGTTAACACACATTTTACGCATTCACATATCCGCGTCCAGAGACACACACATTTGCACACACATATATACGGCTGTTCCTGCTTTTACTAATTAAAGCCTGGGGCACCCGACTGAGCTTGAGTACATAGCTACAATAGTAAGTTGGGGCCCATATAAATTGCTGACAAATTGAAACATTTGTGCATATTTCCACAGAACGAATCATGAAGTTGAAAGACATTTTACTGCCCAATTCACACAATGTAGACTCCCAAATTATTTCCAAGCTAAGAAGTACATATTTGTGCTTACTTCTGTAAAACCACCACCTTACTTTCTGAATGTCTGTCCACTGCCCTAGCTCTGAGCCAGGAGCCCTGGGTTCAAGTCTCACCTACTCCAGAGGGGTGGAATAGTATCTCTGAATGGATTGCTTGAAAATATCTCCAGAAGGTCAGTGTAGACTCAGTGGCCTGATTGGTCTCTTTCTGCATTGTAGGGATACTGTTGTTTGCAACATCCACCAACAGTCACAGCTGAAACCTGCTATCCCTCGGCTATAAATGTCCGTGGGAAAAATTCCTGATGAAGGGCTTATGCCCGAAACGTCGATTCTTCTGCTCCAGTGATGCTGCCTGACTGGCTGTGCTTTTCCAGCATCACACTTTCGACTATAAATTTTTGACCCTCTGTCATGATTACATGCTCTCTTTTGATTCCATCATGGATTTTATTTTAATTATAGAATCCCTACAGTGTGGAAACAGGCCCTTAGGTCCAACAAGTCTACACTGACTCTCTGAAGAGCATCCCACCCAGATTCATTCCCTCTGCATCCCTGAACACTATTGGCAAATTAGCATGGCCAATTCACCTAATCTGCATATGTTTGGATTGTGGGAGGAAACCAGACCACCTGGAGGAAACCCATGCAGACACAGGGAAATGCGCAAACTCCACACAGACTGAGACTGGATTCGATCCCAGGTCCCTGGAGCTGTGAGACAGCAGTGCTAACCGCTGAGCCACCGTGCCACCACATTATGGCTGTTGCTGGCTTGGGCAGCAGTGTAAGAAGGTAGTGGTGAGTTGTTTCCTTGAAACATTGCAATGCATGTGGCATCAGTATGCCTACTGCTGTTTTAGGGAGGAAAGAGCTAACTGGAATTGTAAGGCAGCACTTTGGAAATTTGTGAAGGAAGGGAAACCAACTGTAATAACTGGCCCAAATCTTAGTTATGGTTAATGACATCCAGCACTCTGATCAAAGTGAAGTAATCAGCACTTTCCTTTTTATGTCCAGGGACTGTTTTAAGGAAAGCAGAGTCACAGTACATATCTACTTGTTTTCAGCCAAAATGATGCTGCCTGTACTATGCACCATAAATAACCCCAAGTGTCAACATAAGTATCAATGATTGGCACATGATCAAATACAAAAAGAAGTTAAAAAATGCTTTCTTGTCGCATTGAGCACTAAAGCTTTAAATAAAATGCTATTCACATTTTATTCCAAGAATGCAATTTTGAAGATTTTTCTTTTGTAGTTTTACAAATAATACTGTTTCATATGTTCTGCGAAATTTGCAAAATCATCTGCAAAATCCACTCCTATACATAAACACCCACACGCAGGACAAACCTAGCTTATTTGGAGCTTTGGATGCAGGAATTTATGAGCATGCTTCGAATATTGGTTAATGAAGGGAGCAAAACAGTGAATGAGAGTTTGTGAAGCCAGGGGCATCACAGTGCATGCTGGCTGGTAAACAGCACTAACATTGTCCAATAAGTTGTTTTGTGCAAAAGTAGCAGCAAAACTCAAAGTGTGAGACATTAATCACACAGTACAATTTAGTATATGTGAAGCCAACACACTTTAAAGATTTGTAATACTTGAATATAGCTGATATATTTTGTTAAAACTTATCTTGCACTCATTAGGATAATTCACAAAAAATACCAATTCAATTGCATTAGAGGAGAGTTCTTATTGGTTGGAATTGGCGTCCAATTAATAGAAGCATTGTCATAGAAATTGCACCTTTTAACAATGACTGGTAGTTAACTGCCAAGATTTATTTAAATTTTAAATAACTCAGGTTGACTATGATTGATCAAGACATTTCCCTGAGAAATGAACAGAGAATGGTTGTCACTTACTTTATTGCATGGAACTGGGACAATGGATGTGCATGTTCTTTGCAAATAATAGGGTCCTTGGTATTGACATATTAAGCTCTAAATCTGTGTAGATACACCACACCGTGAACCTAACTGACAATCTGAAATTGGCTCTCAGTGTGATTCTTTGTATATTCAGGATTATTTAGCCAACATTATCCAATTTCAGAATCACATCTAATGTGATCAGTTTTGTGAATGCAGGCTATTTGGGAACATTCTTGTATGCTGTATGAGAGGGAAAGATTGAGGCCTGCAGGTCACTGTGATATTATTAACCATTTGTTGAGTTCCTTCCTTCATTCTACCCTCGACTGTGGGAGATGGACTAGAAAGACCTGGAAAGGCAGGATTGAGATCTTGAAGACCTCGAGAGATGTTGATAGTTGTAATGATTCAATTGGTTCAGTAAGGCAGCCGTTCTCTGTCCATCCTGATGTGTAATTGATCCCAAGTCTCAATGAGGTGGTCTAATGAGTCACTGAACAATCTTTACAGAGGAACAACTCAGCATCATCTCAGGATAACTAAAAAATAATCATTTCTTTACTTTAATTACTTTATTTGCAATGGGATCTTGAGGTACGTAAAATGATTGCTTTGTTCACAAATTTAAAAACAGAGTGTTTTCTGATATTCTAAAATTCTGATTATGAGGTTCTTTCCAGTTGCCAGTTCTTTCTTTCTTATGAATATACTTAGGCTTCTGTCACTCGTGCTTAAAAACCATCTGAGTCAGCGCTCAGTGCAACTTTGTGGGAGTGAATAGTCCAATTTTAGTAATATTAGGCAATAGTATTTGTAAATTTTGCTGCTGTAAATCTGATCTGATTTTCTCATGAAGATCACTTCAGATTTACCTTCATGCTCCTCTTAGCCAGGGAGCTGGTGTTAGTTCACCCCAATCTGTGATGTTGGATTAAACTGCCTTAACAGGTTCTTTAAAATCTGATCAAAATGAATACAACAGAACACACATACTTTGATATAAAGCAAATTTACTAGCTTAAACTACTTTAGATATATTCAAATAAGTGAGTATGACATCTTATCATTCAGTTACAGCTGTCACTTGGAGCTCAAACTCACTTTCCATGGCACCATTTATGAACCAGGTCCAATGGTGAAGTCCAAAGATCTGTGGGAAGTCCCAAACTTAAAAATAGGCAGAATTTGATGGTGTGTGCTGAATTGCCCAATCTCTCACTTTTAATCCACTAAGTATTCTTCCCAACCATTCCTTTCTGCTCGGTTATTACAAATAAGTCCAGGTAACCTTGCAAAACAGCCTGTTCTCATGCCGAGCCAATTAATTGCTTCTTGCCATTTCCTATTAACTCTTTGTTAATGGGAGATATAACATCTCAGAATGCCAACGTGGCTCGCTTAAACCTTCTTTGGGGTTACTGTTGCAGTTGCACCCAGGAAAGCTGATGTTCTGTGGGTGCACACAATGCTCTAATTTTTTGCTCAGTTTAAACTTCATTGAGTTTATTTTGTGAATTACCTTTCCCAGTGTGGAGCTTCACACATTGAGGGCATTAGGGAAAGTACCCAGGAATGCTAGGGGTGAGGGTCAGCATGATTTTCCAGCATAGAACTGCAGCTGGAATTCAATGCCAGGGCTGAGTTGGAATCATGACTGTGAGAAGTCCATTCTAATTTAATCAAAATTTTATTATGTATCTCTGTGTTCTGCTGTTCCTGCTTACACATTTCACAGGAAACAGACAAAGCTGTGTGATTCTTCTTGCAGTGATTTCTTTTTCCCTTTCAAGAGATTATCTTCCCCTCTCTATAGGTGAGTCTAATCCTCTCAGCTCTTCATTCCTAATTAGTTTACCTCTCCTCATCTGGCTGCTTTCCAAACTGGCTCCCTTTTGGCTTTTTGTGAAGCTCTTTGTCCCTTTGCTTTCAACTAATCTGCCTGGCCACTGTCTCTGCAAGTTGCGTATCCATTTCATGTGAATTTTTTTTTCACTTCTTCTTTCACACTGACCTGAAAGTGAAGGATGAAGTAACTGGCAGTCCAATCCCACCAGGGAAAACATGGTGCCTGTCGGGAAGAGTGCATTGTGGGATAGCGCAGGTTGTGAACAGAAAATGCCGCTGTTGCATTCCATTCAAACATTGGATCGGAGGTTCGCCAGTTTGTTTACCTTTGTGACAAGAGTCTTTATTTGAAAGCAAACTTCCTTTAATGGTACTTTGCCCACCCAGAATGGCACACGGACTTTTTTATAATGTGAGCTGGGTAATCTGGAATATTCTGCCCAACAGGACAGTGGGAGCAGATTCAGCAGTAAGCTGCAAAGGGAATTGGATAAAAAAAAACTATACAAAGTTGTGAAACAGCCCAGATTGTTACACAAGTCAACTTTCCATCTATTGATTCCATCTAAACCTCAATGTTTCAGAAAGACAACCAACATCATCAAAGACCCCTCCTACCTTAGTTATAATTTCTTCCAACCTCTGTCATCAGGCGAAGACACAAAAGCTTTAAACACATGTACCAAAAGATTCAAGAACAGCTTTTTCCCCGCTAGACTTCTGAATAAACTTCTCAAATTTCAAATCTAATGTTGATCTTGCTTTTCGTGTAATGTCTTTGCAGCTGCAACTTTGTATTCCTCGCTCTGTTCTATGAGCTTTGTATGTTATAATCTGCCTGTACTGCTTGCAAAACAAAACATTTCACTATACTTGGGTACATGTGACAATAATAAATCAAATCAAATCAAAGGGAAAGAGAAAGATGCAGGGGTTTAAAGAAACAGCATTAAATGCAACTAATTGGATAACTCTATAAAAGAGCAAGCACACACAACAGACTGAATGGCCTCAGTCTACATGATCCTTGAAGTCCGCTTCACTGATGAAGCATCGACCTTCAATTCTTGTTTTTGCATGGTGGGGGACTTAGGGTTTCTATTCACAGAATTATATCAATCAAGGCGAATTCACCACTCATACCTGTGTGGGCTGTTATTGTATATTAGTCACAAATGTATAGAGTAACTCTGTTGGGAAGCTCCAAGACAGAAAGTTGTAGCACAGTATCCTATAACAGGATGTGAGGCTTCCATCAAGCTTCACACCTTGGTACAGTGCTGCATAATCAACAATACTGAACCCAAGGTCATATTGGTTTAAGCTGGTGGCAGAACTGGGGATAAACAATCCATTGGTATTTTGCAATAAGCAGGGTATTCTCTTCATGCCTTGACACCACAATTCCCCTTCACAAGCAGAGTGCATTATGTTCTCTAGTTGTGACAGATGTAGAAAATGGCATCTGCAATTCACTGAGCTTTGTTATATTCAAAAGGCATTTGCGACTTTTCTGAGAGATAGGCTCAAACTCTAGTCACTGAACAGGTTCCCTACCATAATTACCGGGGAATCAATGCTCTGTATTTATTCCTGCAACAGTCTTGAGCTTACACCTAAAAAAGATGGTGAATGAGACTAACTGGTCTGATTCATCTTGTAGACATTTGTTCTAATTAACCTGTTCAGAAATGTTATGATACACGTTTGGTGCAGGTGGGACTTGAACCCAGGCCTCCTGGTCCATAGAAAGAGACACGTTTGCTACACAGTAGGAGACCTTGTGATCCATTTTAGTGTTTCAGATTGGAGTGCTAGTCATACAAGATTGATAATTTCCAAATATTATTGATTTTTTTTTCACACCAAGCAAAGTTATCACCAGGCAGAAGGTTGCATCTGAAGATTATCCCTGATACTTAAGTTGATGTTGAGTTTCTGAAACACTCTCACTTATAGTCCACTTGTTTTTCAACTGTACAAAAGTATCTTTGTATAAAGTTGGAAATATCATGTGTCATATACGCGTAGTACCAGTTTATTCCAAGTGCCTAGATCCATACTCTAACAGTTATTTAGTTTCTCCCAGGCTGCTTTTGTCTCCCCCAGGTGCTTAGAATCACAGAATCCCTAACGTGTGGAAGCATGCCATTCAGCCCATCAAGTCCATGCTGACCCACCGAAAAGCATCCCACACAGACCCACCCCACTACCATATCCATATGACCTGCATTTCCCATGGCCAATCCAGCTGCCCTGAACATCTATGGACACAATGGGCAATTTAGCATGGCTAATCCACCTAATTCAGTGTGGGAGAAAACTTGAGCACCTGGAGAAAACCCACACAGGCATGAGGAGAATGTGGAAATTCCACACAGACAGTCGCCCAGGGCTGGAATCAAACCGGGTTCCTGGTGCTGTGAAGGAGCAGTGCTAACCATTGAGCGACTGTGGTTGTGACCCTCAGGCAGTCCTCACTACTACTTCCTGCCATTAAGGCCACCGTTATCTTCCTCGAGATTTTGTTTTTGTTTATTTTAAATTTTCCAGCTTAAATGGAACACTACCAGACATCTGTCTCACCCAACACATCAATCAATTGAATTAGGCCTGAAGACAGTGGAACCTATGACTGCTCGATTATATGTCAGTTACAAATATTATTGCATTTGCCTCATAAAAGGCCAGGTCTCTTTTTGATGAGAATTGTTGCTTGTGGGCTCCATGTTAGATTGCATCATTACTAATAGAGTCAGTGAGTTACACAACAGGGAAATAGACCCTTCAGCCCAACTCGTCCATGCTGACCAAGTTTCCCAATCTAAACTAGTCCCACATGCATAGAGGCAGAGCAGACCTGGTCCTAATGTAGGTGAAACAGGCAAAACAGAGATGGCATGAACTTTGGTTCTACTATCAACCTATAATAATGTATTGAAATTGGTTCAATCACTCAAGTTAACTCAGTTGCATCCCCAAGTTCTTGGCAATATCTTTAGTGGGTGGAATAATCCCCAAGCCAGAGGTGTTTCTACAACAGAAACCAGTGGGATCATTAATTTGGGATGGGTTGGGCCCATAATGGAGGATTACAGTCACTGGGACTGCAGCTTCTCTGGGCCTGCGTGCTGGGGCCTAGGGTGGGGCCACATTGCTGAGGCTGATAATGGAGGATTCTGAGCTTGGGTCAGGTGCTAGGGACCTGAACCCGAAGCAGCACTATGTCCCATAATTTCAGTCGCGGGCCCGGTGGGAGGGAGGGTGACCTTCAATAGGATATATAAAGAGTAAACTGCAATTCAGGAGCCCGTGACTGTAGACTGGGCAACTGCCAGACAATCTGGGGCGGTTAGAATTCTCTAATTGAGTTCTGACAAAGCATTTAACTCTCCACAGCCATTTGCTTAAATTGGGTTAGAGACAAAAAAACTGCAGATGTTAGAATTCAAGGCCAACAAGCAGGAGGCTGGAAGAACACAGCAAGCCAGGCAGCATCAGGAGATGGAGTAGTCAATGTTTAGGGTGTAATACTTCTTCAGGACTGGGGGTGGGTGTAAGAGGAGCTGCAGATAAAGGGGAGGGTGAGGGGGTGGTGAGGTAGGGATAGATGAATACAGATAGTGGGGACGACCTGGTTGGTAGACGGGAAGAATGAATCTGTTGGTAGCTGGAAGAAAGGGTTGGTCAGAAGAATGGGAGGGGGGCAAGAGCTGGGAAAGGAGTCGAGGGATGGGTTATTTGAAATTGGAAAACTCAGTGTTGAGTCCTCTGGGCTGTAGGTGCCCAAATGGAAGATGAGGTGTTGTTCTTCCAGTTTGCAGACTGATTCGCTGTGACAATGGAGGAGGCAGAGGATGGTCATGTTGGAAAGGGGGTGGAAAGGGGAATTAAAATGGTGGTGACTGGGAGGTCAGGTCCAACTGTCCTTATAACTCAAACCCTCCAGTCACAGTAACATTCTTATAAATCTTTTCTGCATTGTCTCCATTTTAATAATTCCTTCCTTTGCAGAGCAACCAGAATGCTCCACTTGAGATTCTCCCATCTTTTCTGTTCTAGATCCACTATTGAAAACACCTGGTCCCTCCTCCCTCATAAATTTATCCAACTTCCCATTAAATGCCTATGAACAATTCACGGTAATCACCCACTGTGATAGCAGATTCCATTTGTTCTTTATGTAAATAAGGTTCCATTTGGATTTCTTGGTGATTGTCTTATAACATTATGCTTTACAGAAGTTTTCTCTCCCATGAAAATGAACATCTCTACCCTTTAATATCTGAGCATGCATCTCATCAGCTCCAAATGACTTACCAGTATTTAGCCTCATCGTTTCCCTAGCATATTTTCTCAAGTGATAGTTATTGTATTTATTTCCTTTGCTTTTGCCCTTGAATATTTAATAATTTTTAGAATGCTATTAGTGTGTTCTGCTGCTGCAAAGTAGCAAAGTATTCATTCAACTTCTGGGTCATTTCCTAATTCTCCAGTCTTCTTTACCCCAACATCATTCACTACTAGGCCTAACTTCACTTTGGCTTCTCTACTCCTTTTCATATAGTTAAAGAAGCTCTTCATGTCTGTTTTTATTATTTTCAAGTTTACCCTCAAAGTTTTTGTTATCTCAGTTTTTTGGATACCTTTTATTAGTTTTTAAACTTCCACATTCTTTAATTTTATTCATTAGTCTATCATGGGAAGTTTATTGAAGTTCTGTTCAAAATACAGATATTGCATTACCATTGCGTATTCTGTCAGTAATGTCCTAAAAAATTCAGTAAGATTGGTCAAGCAAGATTTTCTCCATTGAAGTCCAGGCTGAGTAATCTTACGTTTCTTATTTCTAAAGATTCTTCTATTCTATCCTTTAATTTGGATTCCATTACTTTTCCATTGCTGGTGTTAAGCTGACTGGTCTATAACTCCCTGGGCAGGTACTGTTCCCCTTGTTAAATATAATAAATATTTTACCTATCTGCCAGTTCTCTGGCACTGCATTTTTTTTCTAACAAATTGTAGAAGATGAGTCATGAAGTCTTTGCTATCTCTTCCCTAAATACTTTTAAAATTCAATCCAAGTGGGCCAGGAGATTTGTCCTCTCTGTGTTTGTTCAGTTTATTCAATACATCCTTTTCAAAAAATGTAAATGTACTTATTCCTTACTTTATCATTCACTGTCAGTCAATCTGTTCTACTTTTGTGGTAAATTTGGAAGCAAAATAATTATTAATGTTTCTTCCTTTTCTCTATCATTGCTGGTGGCATTATCCTGTCTATCCCCTTATTGTCCTATTTCCACGCAGCATTCATTTTTATATTGAGCTGGCTATAAAATATTTTTTATATTCCTAGATAATTTAATAGCTCTTCTATTGTCTTCCTAATTATATTTTTCCTTGACTTCTCTCCTAACCTCTTGATATTCTCTTTTATCTGTCTACATACATAATGTCAGTATTTTTTCTCCCCCCTCAATTGTTTCCCCATGTCTTTATTCATCTATAGACTTTCCACCAGTGTTTAGATTGCTCTTTCCTTTGTAGAGTATAATTTCTGTGCACTCTGTTGAACACTATTTTAAATGCTGCCCGGTATTGTTCTACATCACTGTCTGCTGATGTGTATGCCTATTCTAATGCCACAATTATGGTTAAAACCTCTCAAATGCTTCTTCAAACTATTGACATTTTTTGTCATAATTATGTCTTACTTTATCATTATCTTAAAGTGCATTATATTGTGGTGGCATGATGGCTAGCACTGCTGCCTTACAGCACCAGAGACTCTCAGGTGACTGTGTGGAGCTTGCACATCCTCCTGAGTCTGCATGAGTTTCGCTGAGTACTCCTATTTCTTCCCACAGTTCAAAGATGTGCAAGTTAGGTGGACTGGCCATGTTAAATTACCCATAGTGTTCAGGGATATGTCGGTTAGGTGCATTAGTCATGGAAGTGCCGGGTTACAGGGATAGTGTAGGGAGATGGGTCTGGGTGGGATGCTTTTCGCAGGATCGGTATGAATTTGTTGTTTTCACACTGTAGGAATTCTATGGAAAATAACCTCTAGGGAAAATTATGATCACCATTGTTTAGAGCTTTCTTTGCGTTCACTTTTCCTAGCTAACCTGGAGTGTTATGGAATGATCTTCCAACTCATGTTAATTTCCTCATTTGGATTTCTTTTTTCGACCTTCCCTTTGTAGCTACACAGGTTAATGCCTTTCTCCAGCTCCTTTTCACAGGACTTACACAGCAGGCTCTGCCTTCAAGGTTATTGTTTGTCTGCCACTCTCCTCTTTACAGAGTCCATCTTTAACCTGCTCATCCGCTCTAATTCAGCCTTATCACTAACTTCCTCTTCCTGCAAGATTGTGGAACCTCCAGCTGTGTGTTCATCTCTCCCAAATCTCCCCTGCTCCCACCACAGAAACTGTCTAAAATCACAGACAGTGCCTTTTGTGAGTGTAACTGCATGTGTTATCCCTCTTTGTACTGTGTGATCTTTCAGTGACATTTAGCACTGTTGACCATGCTAATCACACGATTCATCGACTCATCCAGCACAGAAGGTGGCCATTGTACCTGCGCCAACTCTGCAAAAGCTGTCCAATTTCCTTTTGAAAGTTATTATTAAATCGGTTTCTACTAACCTTTCAGGCAAAGCACCATAAATCATAACAGTTTGCAGCATGAACAAAATTCTCGGTCTCCCTCCTGTAACGAGTAACAACTAAAAAGCAGATTATGGGGTCATTTTATTGCTGTTTATGGGATCTTACTGTCCATATTTTGCCTGCCTTGCTTCCTAGAACAATAACTGCGTTTAAGGTATTTCATCGGCTGCTGAATACTTTAGGACTCCCATTGTCATGTCACTCACTGTAGTAAAGTAATTAAACTTTGGGCTTTGGAGTTGTCTCAACCAGTATCCAGCCAGCTTATTGTGCCAGTATTTAATTAAATACAGTGCCATCCATTGTACAGCAAAGCTGGAGCTATGGTCAAATTTCATCATTAACAGATACAAGTTGCTGTTCCTTGTGGAAACTGCCAACCATTCCATTATAAGAGCAATTACTGCAGAAGCTGGAATCTGTACTAAAAACAAGAAAATGCTGGAGATCACAATGGGTCAGGCAGCATCCATGGAGAGAGAGCAAGTTAATGCTTCGAGTCGAGATGACTCTTCATGACCCACTGCCTGACACAGTGATCTCCAGCATTTTTTTGTTTTCAGCATCCATTTCATTATGCTTTGAATTGTTGAGTTGAATCCCTAGTTACTTGGACAATGTTCCCAAATAGGCTGGGCAACAAATACTAGCCTAGCCAGTGACACTCATCCCATGACTGTGTAACAAAATTGCCATTGGCTCTCAGGGATTGTCCTTGAGTCAATTTGGACTATTGTCCCATACTAAACTGCATTCCTCAAAAAGAAGCTCAGTATTTGAGCATTCGTCTGGTGATTTCTAGTCATTTATTTCATTGCTGTTTGTGCAGATTTTCTGTTTGCAAATTAGCGGCCATATTTCCTTTTTTATAACAGTGATTGCATTTCAAATGTGTTTTGTTGGCTCTAAAGGTTTTTGGGAAGTGTTGATGATGTAAAAGGTGCAAAATAAAAGCAAGTGCTTTCGTCTTAAAATCTGGTGGTTATCTGCCCAGTGTTCAGTAGTTAAAATTAGGAATTCATTAAAGCGAGCATACAAGCTATGCAGATCAATAGCAACCTTTGTTTTACATAGAGCCACCCTATCAGAATACTAAATCTAGATCTGGTGCAATGATATACATTATTATCCTCCATAATGTTTAGTTGTCTTAGAAGTACTACCGCATCTTATCTTGTTGAAGCATACAAAATTCTAATGGAATTCATTATAATATATATGCAAAAAGAGTGTTCCCTAACTGGGGTTTCTAGAATCTGAGAACAAAGTAAAAGATAAAGATATTTAGGACTGAGATAAGGTAAAATTTCTTCTGAGAGTGCTGAATCTTTGGAATTGTGTTGAAGGCTCTTTATATATTATTATTGCTTGAGAGCTCAGGTTCTAAATTGGAAAAACATTGTGATGCTTCAAGTTTAGATTATATTTTTATTTTGTGTGTGTAAAAGAGGAAGGCATTGCTTTTAGTTTTGTATTAGATTTGTTCTGTGAATGGTACTGGGATGTCTGAATATGTTCTGTCTCCATGCATTGTAATGAGTTATTTAAATCCCAGTGATAAACAATTCAGCGCATTCGAAAATAAAGGATGAGAGGAAAAAAGATTGCTGGGCCTAAACCTAGAAATATAGACAAAATGACCAGGAGTAGACCACTTGGCCCTTTGAGCCAATTCCACCATGCTGTATGACCATGGCTGGCCATCCAACTCAATATCCTGTTCCTGTTTTCTCCACACTCCTTTTGATCCCTTTAGCTCTAAGAACTATATTTAACTTCTTCTTAAGATGTTCATTTTTTTGTCCTCAACCACTTTCTATGGCAGAGAATTCCACAGGCTTTCCACTCTCTGGGTGAAGAAATTTCTCTTCCTCTTTGTCCTAAGTTGACTATCCCATTTCCTTAGGTTGTAATTCCTGATTCTGGACTTCCCGGTCAATGGGAATATCCTTTCTGTCTTTATCCTATCTCGTGCTAATGCTGGAATTTTAAAGGTTTCTATGAGATTTCACTTCCAGCGACACACATACAGCAATACAGCAAGTCAAAACAAGTCAAATAAAGTCAGTCAGTGTATGGGTTCATTCAGCGAGAAGGAATACCTAAACTTTGATGAAAAGGAAACTAATTACCACTGTGCCACTGAACAAGGAGCTTTAGCATAGATGCAGAGACAAACCTCACTGAAGTTTGAATATCTGTAAGATTATTGATAACCAAAATGGTTGGATGTTTCTTTCTGATATTTGCAATGAGACCATTTCAAATAGTTGTTACACAGTTAACATAGTTTTTTCTCTTTTGTCTCATAAACTTATATGTTCTTTTGTTCATGGTTCACTTTTTTCTTTTATATAATAAACATTTATGTCCTTTTGTTTAAAGAACATTGGCAGCCTCTTGTGAATATGTTCAATGACTGACCACCTTGGTTAACAACAAGCAAAAAGAAAAGTTAAAGTCTATCAAGCCAGGTCTTACAGAAAACCAACTTGTATTACCAACTTATATCTGGGACTATAACAGAATTCTCTACCACAGAAGAATATGAACACGCAGTCATGGAGTATACTCAAGAATGAGGTTGAGTTTTTTTATATGTATAAAATGTCAAGGGTTATGATGATGTTGAGAGATATGGCATTGAAGTAGAGGATCAGCCACAATCTTATTGAATGGTGGATATGTTTGATAAGCTGAGTGACCAACTATTAATCCCAGTTTGTATGGTGCTATGGTACCCAAGTTTGGGTGATGTATTATGATATATTTTTAAAAATAAGAATATTATTATGATAGCACCCTTTGCCAGACAGTTTATTGTGGAGTGCAATTAATGGTCATTATAAGAATCAAAATCATTGTCATATCAATTGCTTTTATTGATTCATGGAATTAAACAGACTTGACTGATTGGGTTGCTCTTGAATAAGATGGTAAATCTTGAATTTTAATGCCCTTCATGAAGTAAATTGTGGCTATAAGCCCTCCACAAGAATACATGCTGCTTACAACCAGTTTCAAGTGCCCATTAATTTGAGAGCAGCCTAGTGCCTCTGAAGAGTACTGGCTGAGAGGCAGAGATAGCTCATGTATCTCAATCATGTTGAATAGGAGTGTCTGGTCTGCTGGTTCAAGTGATTGAGATGCTGCCTGTGAGCTGGAGGGATGTAATGATCACGGCTGCTAACTGGGGTTTGTCTGATCCCAAAACCCAGGTAAAACTTCTGGAATCGTATACAGCTATTGCATGTAGTCATTGCAAATATGTGGTCTGTGGTTCACTAAGGTTAAAATATGACACAGAATGTTTCTCCTCTTGCCTCCAGTCAGCTAAGCAGAGCTAATCGAAAAGCACTGATCATGAAATTTTCTTTCAGCAATGTTATCTGATTTTTAAAATTAACCTGAGTTACTGTATGCTGTTGGAAGTAGAGCCAGCATGTCCCTGACTGATAAAGAAAGCAAGAATTTATATTTCTGCAGTCTTTCACAAACTTAAGATGGCTCAAAGCACTTTACAGCAAATAAAATACTGGTTATTGAAATATACTCACTGTTTTAACATGTAGGAAGCCAATTTGTCCACAAACAAGCTCCCACAAGACTAAACTTGATAACGAACTGATAATATGTTCTTTTTCAGCAATGACAATTGATGATGGCAGCTCTATGAAGGATTCTAAGGGACTATAATCTGTGAGAAATTTAAATAAGGATTCATTAAGAAAAGCCAGCACAGATTTGTTCAAAGCAAATTGAGTTTAACCTAACTTGATTGTGCGTTTTTATGAGATAACAGAATGGGTTGATGAGGATAATGCAACTAATGGGGAGAACGTGGGAGCAAAAGGCATTTCATAAAGAGTAACATAATACATTCGGCAGCAAGGTTTCAGCCCGTGCAATAAAAAGGACAGTCGCAGCATGACTGAGTGACAGGCAACCATGAGTAATGATGAATATTTGCTTTTTGAAATGGATGGAGGTATTTTATGATCAAAAAAACCATCAGAAATAGGTGCAGAGTAGGCCATTCAGCCCATCGAGTATGCTCCACCATTCAATGAGATCATGCCTGATCTGTTAATCCTTAACTTCACTTTCCTGCCTTTTCCTGAGAACCTTTGATTCCTTGACTGATTTCAAATGTTTATCTCAGCCTTGAACATACATTGCAGTGCTCTGCAGTAAAGAATCCACAGATTCACAAATTGCTCTTCATCTCTATCTTAAATGGGTGACTCCTTATTCTGAAATGACACTCTCTGGTCCTAAACTCTCTCACACAAGGGAACCAACCTACCTTGTTATGTGCTCTAAGAATCTTGTCTGCTTCAAGAATGTTACCTTTCAATCTTCTAACCTTCAACAAAATTACAGCCCGAACCTACTCAGTCTCTCCTCATAAGACATTCCCCCTATATTTGGGATCAATTTAGTGAATCTTATCTGGATAGAACATAGAACATAGAACAATACAGCACAGAACAGGCCCTTCGGCCCACAATGTTGTGCCGAACATTTGTCCTAGCTTAAGCACCCATCCATGTACCTATCCAATTGCCGCAAAAAGGTCACCAAAGATTCTGACTCTACCACTCCCACAGGCAGCGCATTCCATGCCCCCACCACTCTCTGGGTAAAGAACCCACCCCTGACATCTCCCCTATACCTTCCACCTTTCACCTTAAATTTATGTCCCCTTGTAACACTCTGTTGTACCCGGGGAAAAAGTTTCTGACTGTCTACTCTATCTATTCCTCTGATCATCTTATAAACCTCTATCAAGTCACCCCTCATCCTTCGCCGTTCCAACGAGAAAAGGCCGAGAACTCTCAACCTATCCTCGTATGACTTCCTCTCCATTCCAGGCAACATCCTGGTAAATGTTCTCTGCACCCTCTCCAAAGCTTCCACATCTTTCCTAAAGTGAGGCGACCAGAACTGCACACAGTACTCCGACTGTGGCCTAACCAAAGTCCTGTACAGCTGCAACATCACTTCACACTTGGCAGGGTTGAACTCCATCTGCCACTCCTCAGCCCAGCTCTGCATCATATCTAAGTCCCTCTGCAGCCGACAACAGCCCTCCTCACTGTCCACAACTCCACCTATCTTCGTATCATCTGCAAATTTACTGTCCCACCCTTCGACTCCCTCATCTAAGTCATTAATAAAAATTACAAACAGCAGAGGACCCAGAACTGATCCCTGCGGAGCTCCACTTGTAACTGGGCTCCAGGCTGAATATTTACCATCTACCACCACTCTCTGCCTTCGACCGGTTAGCCAGTTTTCTATCCAATTGGCCAAATTTCCCTCTATCCCATGCCTCCTGACTTTCCGCATAAGCCTACCATGGGGAACCTTATCAAATGCCTTACTAAAATCCATGTATACTACATCCACTGCTCTACCCTCATCCACATGCTTCGTCATCTCCTCAAAGAATTCAATAAGACTTGTAAGGCAAGAACTACCCTTCACAAATCTGTGCTGGCTGTCCCTAATCAAGCAGTGTCTTTCCAGATACTCATAAATCCTATCCCTCAGTACCCTTTCCATTACTTTGCCTACCACCGAAGTAAGACTAACTGGCCTGTAATTCCCGGGGTTATCCCTATTCCCTTTTTTGAACAGGGGCACAACATTCGCCACTCTCCAGTCCCCTGGTACCACCCCCGTTGACAGTGAATAGCTGCCAATGCCAGTATTTCTTTCCCAAGATAACTGGCTCAGAACTGTTCATAGTAATTATGTCTATTGCCTGGCTAGTGCCTTTCATAGTTCTAGCAAGACGTCCCTATTTTCATCTTACATTCTCTTTGAAATAAGCATGTTCCATTTGCTTTCTGTATTACCCACTGAACTTAAATGTTAGCTTTATTTTTGTAATTTATGCACCAAGACTCCTGAATCTGCAGCCTTTCCGCATTTAAATAATATTAAGCTCCTCCATTCTTCCTGCCAAATAGAATAATCTCCTACTTTTCCACATTATATTCCATCTGCCAAATTTCTTCCTACTTGCTTAACCTGTCTATATCCCTCTGGAGACCCTTTGTGTCATCTTCAGCATTGGCCTTCCTGCCTATTTTTGCGTCATCCATAAACTTGACAATAGTACATTCACTTTCCTCATCCAAGTCATTAATATATCTGACAAATAATTGCAGTCCCAGCACTAATCCCTGTGGCATACCACTCAGTACAGATTGCCATCCTGAAAATGCTCAGTTTGTCCCAACTCCCTGCAATCTATTAGTTAGCCAATTTTCCACTAATGCTAATACAATATGTCCAATATCATGGGCTCTTATTTTATTAGGAACTCAATGCATGGTACCTTATCCAACTCCTTCTGAAAATTCCATTAAATTTCACTCATGGCTTCCCCTTTATGTTATATATGGTCCGCCAGGAGTCAATACTAAGACTTCTACTTTTCTTGATACATATTAAGCTTGGATAAGTCAGACATGTGATTTCAAAATTTGCAGTTTGATTTAAAGCATTTGGTATTGCTTTGTGAATTGCGTGGATGGTAATAGACTTCAAGAGGATAGAGACAGGCTGGTGGGATCGGGCAGACACACAGCAAATGAAACTTGAGAAATGTGATGTGAAACACCTTGATAGGAAGAATGAGGAGAGGTGATGTAAAATAAAGCACACTGGTTTATACACAGTACAGGAACAGAGAGACCTGAGGGTCTGTAAGCATGGATTGTTGAAGGTGTCATTCAGTTGAAAAAGTGATTAAAATGAAAACTGGGTTCTATGGCTACAAAAATAGAGGAATAGATTACAAAAGTAAGCAAGTTATGTTGAACATTCCTGAAACTTTACCGTGATCTCAAGTTAACAAGGTGGATAACCTCACATTTCTCCAGAGTATACTTCACCTGCCATGCATTTACCCACTCACACAACCTGTCCAAATCACAATGCACCGTATCTGCATCCTCCTCATAGCTCACCCTTCCACCCAAGCTTTGCATAATCTGCAAATTTTAAGATATTAAAGTTAGTTTTCTTATCTAAATCGTTTAAATATATTTTGAATTGCTGGGCTCTGACGACCAAGCTCTGCTGTACCAAAACTAGTCACTGCCTGCCATTTGAAAAAAGACCCATTAATTCTCTCTCTTTGTCTCCTGAATGCTAACCAATTTTCTATCCATTTCAAGACACTACCCTCAAACCCATGCACTTTAATTATATACATTATTCACTTCTATGAGACTTTGATGAAAGCTTTCTGAAAATCTAAATAAACCACGTCCACCTGCTCCCCCAATCAACTCTACTAGCTACATCCTTGATTAATTCTAGTAGATTTGTCAAGCATGATTTCCCTTTTGTATATTCATGCTGATTGTGTCTGATTCTACAACAGTTTTCTAAGTGTTCTGTTATAAAATTCTTGATAGTGGACTCCAGTATCTTCCCCATTCCCGATGTCAGGCTCATTGGTCTATAATTCCATTTTTTCTCAATTTCCCTTTTTAGGTAGTGGGTTTGTATTAGCTATTCTCCAATCTATGGGAAGTATTCCACAGTCTAAAGAGTATCAGATGATGACCACCAACTTATTCACTATTTCTAGGGCACTTCCTTCAGTATTCTGGGACATATCTTATTAGGCCCTGGGGATTTATTAACCTTCAATGGATGATTAAATATATTGAGGTTCTAGTCAAGAATAAAAAAGAATCATATATTAGATACAGATAACTGGGTTCAAATTAATCTCTTGAATAAAGAGTATAAAGATTGTCGGGGTATTCTTCAAATGGAGGTGAGGAAGGCAAAGCAAGGATATGAGATTGCCTAGGGAAATCGATTGAGGATAACCCAAGGAGTACAAGTACGTTAAGAGCAAAAGAACAACTAGCAAGAGAGTAGGCCCCCTGAAAGATCAAAGAGCTCATCTTTGTGTTGAACCTCAGGAGATGGAAGAGACAACAAATGAATATTTTGTATCAGTTTTTACTGTGGAAAAAGAAATGGAGGCTAGAGAACTCAGAAAAATAAATATTGATGTTTTAAAAATAGCTCAGATTACAGAAGACGAAGTGCTGGAGGTCTTCGAAATGATAAAGGTGAATAAATCTCTGGGACCTGATCTAATGTATCCCAGGGCACTTGTGGGAAGTTAGAGAGGAAACTGTGGGCCCTCTTGTCGAAATATTTGCATCATCTATAACTACGAGTGAGCTGCCAGATGACTGGAACATGGCTAACGTGGTGCCTTTGTTTTAGAAAGGATGTAAAGAGAAGCATGGAAAGTATAGACTGTGAGTCTGACATCAGTGGTGGGTAAATTGTTGAATGCATTTCTGAAAGATAGGATTTATATGCATTCAGAGAGGCAAGGATTGATTAGGGGTAGTCAGAATGGTTTTGAGAGAGGGACATTATGTCTCACAAATTTGATTGAATTTTTAAGGAAGTAACCAAGAAGATTGATAATGCAGAACAATAGACATTGTTTACTTGGACTTTAGTAAAGTCTAAGACAAAGTTCTGGGAAAGTAGGCTAATTCATAAAGTTAGATCACTTGGGATTCAAAGTGATCTTGCCAATTGGATACAAAATTGGCTTAACAGCAGGAGATAGAGAATGGTGGTAGAGGGTTGTTTTTCATACTGGAGGCTTGTGACCAGCAGTGTTCCACAGGGATCAGTCCTAGGTCCACTTCTGTTTATCATTTACATAAATGATTTAGATGAAAATATAGAAGGCAGGTTAGTGAGCTTGCAGATGACATCAAAAGGTGGTATAGTGGACACTGAAGAACGTTATCTAAGATTACAAAGAGATCTTGATCAATTGGGTCAATGGCTGAGGA
>NC_057744.1:33848585-33912134 GCF_004010195.1 Chiloscyllium plagiosum | reverse complement strand
AATGATATATTTAAAATTATGGCCTTGAGTGGTGTTGTGGAGGAGACCTAGGGGGTTCAAGTACATTAATTTTTTAAATTTTGCATCACAAGTAGACAGGATGGTGAAGAAGGCATTTAGTATGATTGCCTTCATTGCTTAGACCTTTGAATATGGGAGTTGGGACATTAATGTTGAGGTTGTACAGGCGATGATGAGGCCTCTTTTGGAGTGCCGTGTCCAGTTCTGGTCTCCCTGTTATGCGATGAACATTGTTAAGCTGGAGAGGGTTCAGAAGAGATTAACTAGAATGTTGCCAGGAACAGAGGGTTTGAGTTATAAGAAGAGGTGGATGGGCTGGAAATCTTTTCACTGGAGCATAGGAGGTTGAGGGGTGACCTTTATAAAGATTTATAAAATCATGAAAGGTATAAATAAGGTGAATGGCAGCTGTCTTTTTCTTAGGCTGGGCGATTTCAAGACTAGAGGCCATATTTTTTAAACAGAGACTATGTGGAATGAACTTCTAGAGGATGTTGTGGATGAGGGTACAGTTACAACATGCAAAAGACATTTAGATAAGTATATGAAGAGGGAAGATTTTGGAGGATATGGGCCAAGCACAGGCAGGTAAGACTAGTTTAGTTTGAGATTATTGTCAGCATGGACTGGTTGGACCAAAGTGCCTGTTTCTGTGCTATATGACTCTATGATTCAACCCCATCAATTTCTCCAATACCATTTCTCTACTAATATCGATTTGCTTCAGTTTCTCCCTCTCACTAGACCCCTGTTTTTTACATCATTTCTGATGCATTATCCGTATCCTAATGTGAAGCAAAGTACAATTTGAGTTTGTCAGGCATTTCTTCGTTCCCATTATGAATTACTTCATTTCTGACTGTAAAGGACCTATATTAGTTTTCACAATTTTTTTTTCTCGTTACATACCTATAGAAACTTTTACAGTCAGTTCTTATACTCTGGCCAGCTTACTCTCATAATCTATTTTCCCCTTCTTAATCAATCCCTTGGTCCTCCTTTGTTGGCTTCCAAACTATTCCTGATCCTCAGGTCTATTGTTTTTTTCTTGCCAAATTGTATGTCTCTTTTTTTCAATCTAATATTATCTCTAATTTCTCTCATAAGCCATGGTTTAACTATTGGTCTCTTTGCACTCTTGTGCCAGACAGGAAAAAAAATGTTTTCAGTATGCATTGTAGCCAATTCACACCTCATACTATTGTAGTTTCCCTTAAAACTCAGGACACTAATCACAAAATCAACAACTTCACTCTTCATCCTCATAGAAAATTCTGTTATATTACAGTCACTTATCCACAATGGGTCTCTCACAACTGCATTGCCAATTATTTCTTTCTCATTGCATCATACCCACTCTCAGTGGCTTGTTCTTCAGTTGATTCCCCAACATATTGGTCAAAAAAATACAAGGTCATGTTGTATAGACTCTAGGAATTTCTCCTCTATGGTATTGTCATTAATTTGATTTGCCCAATTTATATGTAGATTAAAGTCATCCATAATTGTTGATGCCCCTTTAATGCATGCATCTCTGATTTTGTGTTGAATGTCACTCTCAACATCACTCCTATCAAAAATACAGCACACTAGGGAGTAGGTAAGGGAGCGGGACTGGCTCTTTCAGAGAACCAGCAAAGATAAGCCAGGTTACTGCAGTTTGGTGGCTGTTTTTTGACCAGTGCAGATGCAATGGGCTCAACGATCTTTTTCCGAGCTTTATATCTCTTTATGGTTGAATGACACTAAAATAGCCTTTCTCTGTGCTATAACCATTCAATGATTCTATGTTTCTATTTTGGCCAGGACTGCACAGAATGTAAACACACCTGTGCTCAATCTGCTGTAAGTCTGAACTGCATTAATTCATAACACTTACACAAATACTGCAAATCCAGAATATGCACTGAGCCAGAGGGATTATCGGAGGGATTTGTACTTGATTCCTGGATACTGCAGGTGCATTGAAGGAGAAACCAGTTCAGTGGGCTCCGAGAAGTGTTTGAAAAACACACACTAACTTCCAGAATACATCACCTTACAATAAACAAGGTCAGAGGTCATTAAATGTGTAGAAAACCATTTATCTAAAGTAAAAGGAGCTGCTTCTTTTTAGAATGTTACTCTATTCTGTGCAAACTACTTATGAAATCACATTGCAAATGGTAGCTGAATAAAGAGAAGGGTGTGTAGGTGCAGGAGCAAAAAAAAAGAGACTGAATTATGAAGAGGAACTGATGAAACTAAACTGGCCATCACTTGTATAGAAGAATATTGAGAAGGGGCAGAATCCACTTCTTTAAAACACTGAGCTTACAGAAAACGGAGAGCACCAAGATTATTAGAGCTGGGCTCTGAGCAGTGAGCTAGGGACATCCAACAACAGCAGAAAGAAGACCAGTCAAAATTTCATTCCCCAACAGATGGCAATGTGAGCCAAATTCTTATCTGGTGCGTATTTAGAATATTAAAAAAAAAACAGATGCAATATTCATATATTAATGAGGCGAAAAATAAGGAGAAGAAACATATGTGTAGTCAAATGTTTAGTGAGCCACACAGGTTTCAGGATTGCTGAGATAATGGAGATGTCATTTCATATAATTCTAATGTCTAAGATAGCATCAGATCCCCGGATTTACTTACAAAATGAACTAATGTAGTTTGAGAGTTGGCTACTATCTAAGGTGAAAGAAGAAGCCTGTGGTTTGGGGTAGGTCCCCCACTTGGAAGCATTGTGATGACACAGAGAGACCCTGTTCTGCACTTTGCATCTACATACCTGGGAAAATACTGCCGGAAAATGTGAGAACGAGGAACTCTCCATCAATCTCTTCTGCCAGAAGACTGATTATTCCTGAAGTAACAACTAGCTGATGTGACTGGTGCAGCAATGATAGTGAGACCTTGCTACTTTGTAGACTTATGGTTTGATCACTATACTGGCTGAGTGAAGGACATCTGTTGGAATAATAGGACATCGGTTGGAATAATAGGACATCGGTTGGAATAATAGGTCATCTGTTGGAATAATAGGTCATTTGTTGGAATAATAGGTCATTTGTTGGAATAATAGGTATATCTGTTAGAATAATAGGACATCTGTTGGAATAATAGGACATCTGTTGGAATAATAGGTCATCTGTTGGAATAATAGGACATCTGTTGGAATAACAGGACATCAGTTGGAATAATAGGTTATCTGTTGGAATAAAAGGTCATCTGTTGGATTAATAGGTCATCAGTTGGAATAATAGGACATCTGTTGGAATAATAGGTAATTTGTTGGAATAATAGGTCATTTGTTGGAATAATAGGTAATCTGTTGGAATAATAGGACATCTGTTGGAATAATAGGTCATCTGTTGGAATAATAGGACATTTGTTGGAATAATAGGTCACTTCCACATCTCAACTTCATTCTTTCTCCTGTCGACATAATGTTGAAATATGGGCCAACTCCCTTATTCAACAGAATAACTAACAAAGAAAAATGTCTAAACATTTTCTTGTACCAACCTGACTTAGTATTGTTACACCGACACACTGATAGGTGCATTTACACTCACAGAGACAGTCAAAGAAATAGGTATTCTATGACATACCAGGATGCTTGTAGGCACTTTCCCTCACTTCCATGCAGTCATCAGCTTTTGAAAGTTTAAAGTCAGGTATTGGTATCCTCAGAGACATAATGTATTCAGCCTTAAACTCAGGGACCTGAATGATACTAGTCCTGTTGTTTTTAAATCAACTATTGAATTTGTATGATATAAATGTGAAAGTCTGATTGATATCATTGGGAGCTAGTTGGACTGTCCTAGATTCCTGGCTCTCCATGGAAAAGCACTGAAAACAGTTTGTGATGGATACGCCCATTTTTCTGAAATCGCTACTTTTCAGCAAGAATTTCAGGAGTGTTGAAGTTCTGGGCAGAGGACTTCTGGGGGCCAGCTAATCACAAAGTCAATGCCATTGCTCCTTATAAGGGCAGACAAACTGCAGAAAAATATTCCTTATTATAATTCTTAAAAATGATTGACACGTCCTCGAGACCTCAATTTTCAATGAAAGGGACTACGTTTTGCTTGTTTTATACTGGGTGTTATAGATCTGACATTTTTAGTATGAGCTGTCGATTTGATTGAACACTTTCATCTTAGAATCCCAGTTCGACACAAGGCTTTATTTGCACTAGAGTAAATTCCATATCACTTCGACTGAATTAGAAGTATTTGCTCTCTTGGACAGAAATATTTAGCTTACATTATGTGAGTCTGGTCTGTATGTTGAGTCCCACATGGATAGCTCAATTTAAATATTAAAAGTCAAAGATTGGAATAACTTCTAACAGAAACACAAGAGTGTGGTCTAGACATTTTCAGTTCATAGTCAACTGCAACCCAGACACACAAACAAAAGCCCCTCCACAAAACAAAATATTAGAACAAATGAGACATAACACAAAACAAAAGCCATACTAGAATTGTGGGGATCAGAACCAGAAAAAATACACTATTTGAAGCTTAACAGAGCTATATAGGTTCAGCATTACTTTCCTGGTTCTCTACTGAACGTCTTTATTTCTGGAACTTTAGATCCTTTGTGTTTACTAACCACTCCATCACTGAGTCCTGCCACCCACAAATATCTTTCCATGTGCACCTCAAGGTCCCTCTGCTCCTGCAAACTCTTTAGAACTATGTCATTAAGTCTATATTACCTCTCACTATCCCTTCTGCCAAACTGCATCACCTCACACTTCTCTGTATCAAATTCTATCCACCACTGGCTTACCCATTCCACTCACCTACCTATGTCCTCTTAGACCAAAACAACATAAGGTACAGGAGCAGAATTAGGCCATTCAGCTCATCAAGTCTGCTCTGTCATTTGATCATGGCTGATATGTTTTTCAACCCCATTCTCCTGCCATCTCCCTGAAACCCTTAATCCCCTTACCAATCAAGGACCTATCGATATCTGACTTAATTACATTCAATGACTCTACGGCAATGAGTTCCACACAGTCATCACCCTCTGACTGAAGAAATTCCTCATTTCAGTTCTAAAGAGTTGTTCCTTCATTGTGAAGGTGTGCCCTCGGGTCCTAGTCTCTCCTACCAGTGAAAACATCTGCTCCATGTCCACTGTATGCAGGCCTGTCAGTAATCTGTGAGTTTTAATCAGATCCGTCCTCATTCTTCTAAACTCTATCAATTACAGAGTCAGAGTCCTCAATCGCTTCTTGCATGACAAGCTGTTCTTCTCTGGATTTACATTTTCATAAAACCTCTTCTGGATCACCCAACACCCACACCCCCAAAAGACCAGCATATCTTTGCTTAGATAAAGTGCCCACAACTGACCATGACACTTACCTCTGCCCCTGAATCTTTTAAAGATCTGGTATGCTTCTTTTGGCTTCCGTTGTGAAAACAGATGCAGTTCCTTTGCATTTCCTTGTTACCCATTACTACTTCTCCAGCCCCATTTTCCAGTGGTTCAGTGTCCACTCTTGCCTTTCTCTTACCTTTCAGATATCTAAATAAATTCTTGCAATCTTCTTTTATACTACTAGCTAGCTTACTTTCATATTTAATGTACTCCTGCGTATTGCTTTTCTAGTTATCCACCACTGATTTTTAAAGCCTTCCCAATTCTCTGGCTTCTCACTAATCTTCGCCACATAATCTGTGTTTACTTCTGCATTTATCCTGTCTTTGACTTTCCCTCATCATCCTCTCTCTCATGTGTGTCTTCTTCCTTGGGATGAATTTCTGTTGTGCCTCCTGAATTACCCCCAGAAACTCCTACCATTGCTGCTCCACCAACTTCCCTGCTAGTCACTCCCTCCATTCAACTCCAGCCAGTTCTTCCCTCATGTCCTTGTATTGTAGTTACCTTTAATTAATTGCAACACTGTTCATCTGATTAAATCTTCTCTCTCTCAAAGTGCAGAGGTAAATTCTATCATATTATGGTCACTACCTCCTCAGAGTTCCTTCAGCTTAAGTTCCCTAATCAAGTCTGCCTCATTACATATCACTAAATCCATAAACTGCTCCAAAGAAATCATCTCATAGATACTCCACAAATTCCTTTTCTTATGTTCTGCTACCAATCTGATGTTCCCAGTCCACCAGCATATTGAACTTCCTTGTGATGCTTGTAACAGTGCCTTTCTTACGTGTCTTTTCTATCTCCTGATTTGTTTTCTTCCCCACATTCTGACTATTGCCAGGAGACCTGTACATAATTCCCGTCAGCGTCTTTTTCCCTTTATAGTTCCTCAACCACCCACACAGATTCTAAGCCTTTCAACTGTGTATCATTTCTTGTTGTAGAGTTAATTTGATTTCTTACTAACGAGGTAACCCCACCCCCTCTGCGCACCTGGTTGTCCTTTCCAGTGTATCCTTGGATATTTAGTTCCCAGTCCTGATCCCCTTGCAGCCAGTCTCTGTGATACTTGCAACATCATACCTGTCAATTTCAATCTGCACTACAAGCTCATTTACCTTGTTTCATTTACTGTGTGCAACACCCTCAGTCCTGTCCCCCTTCCCCTGATCTGTTGTGCCTGAAGTTACATTTCTGACTCTCTCCATCTTCTCTGTCCTATTATGTGTTCTGGATACTTTGACCTCTGCTGAGCACCCTGCCACTTTTAATCATTTCCATATTTCTCCATGCAACTGAACCACACCCCTTATTTAGTTTAAAACCCTATCCACTGCCCTAGTTATGTAATTCACCAGGATTCTGGTCCCAGCATGATTCAGGTGGAGCCCATCCCATCGGAACATCTCCCTCCTTCCCCAGAACTGATGCCAATGTCCCATGAATTCAAACTTGTTTCTCCCACACTAATTTTTGAGCCACATGTTTATCTCTTTAATCTTGTGGATTAATTTTCTCATGATTCAGACAGTAATTCAGAGATCATTACCTCTTTGGTTCTGCTTTTTAATTTAGCCCCTAACTGCTCATATTCCCTCAGTAGAACTTCTTTCCTCTTTCTATTCTACATCATTGGTACCTACGTGAACCACAACAACTTATCTTTCCCCTCCCACTCCAGGTTCCTCTGCAGCCCAGATGAGATATCCTGAACCCAGGCACCAGGCAGGCAACACAGCCTTTAGGACACTTGATCCTGCCCCCAGAGAATAATGTCTATTCCTCAGACTATACTGTCCTCAATTTGCAACTGCATTTCTCTTTTCTCCCCCTTTTTAATGTTTCCCTGTACCTGTGGTGCTATGGTCAGTTTGCTCATCTTCCCTACAATCTCTACTCTCATTCACACCAGCAGCAAGAATCTCAAGCCAGCAGCAAGAATCTCAAACCTGTTAGATATGCTCAAAAACTGAGGCTCCTTCAGCACTACCTCCTGGATCCCTCAACCTGCCTCGCTCATAGTCACACCCGTCTTTCCATGACCACTGACTAAATTTAAGTTAGTTAGTCTAAGGGTTGTAATTGCTTCTGAACCACAGCATCCAGGTCACTCTCATCCTCCCTGATATTTCACAGTGTTTGAAGCTCAGACTCTAGTTCATCATCACTGAGCCAGAGTTCCTCAAGCTACCAATACTTGCTACAGATGTGGTCACTGTGAACCATAATGGGGTCCTCCAGCTCTCACACTGTGCAGTTAAAACTCATTGCCTGGCCCAGCATCTCCCTTACGTATTTTGTTCTTCATTTGATTTTTAAAAAAATTCCTATTAGTCTTTTAATTTGTTACTTATAAATATTTCCCATATTGACCCTCAGTCTGAAAATAACCAATTTTCAATAAAGGAGGTCAATAAAGATTCAAGGTGGAGAACAGAAAAATCTGTGAGTGTAAGAGCTCCTCCTTTTTTGAGGTATTTTCAGTGTTGGAGCTGATTTCCTTGAATTCAACGAGCAGTAATTGCTGTTTCATAAGCTGTTGCAATGTTTTGTAATTTTGGGGAAAAAAAATCAAAACAATGGCACTTTAAAAAGCAGGAAGAGAGACAAAGGCAATGGCCACATGGGAAGGGCATAAAATGGAGAAATAAAGCTGCACTGCTCTCTGGCCCAGCAGTAATCTGCAGCAGCTGACTGCCTCTGCTGCTTGGTTTCAAGCATCTCTGGACTATTGGAGTTTGTCTAAGAAAATTTAACAAACGGCAAAAATCACAACTGACATTGGAGAAACCTGTGTGGGGGAGTTCACAGCAGGGAAACAGCTAAGTGGCTAGTTTTTAAAATTTAACCTCACTGTTCTTTTTTGTAAATCTATAATAATGAGTAGAGTGGGTTCTTTTTTGATTATATGTTTTTATTGAGATCTGTCTCTTGATTAAACTTGAAAAACATAAAAACATAGTTCCTAAGTTAGTCTGGAGCAGTGTTTTTAGAGCATTAAACCTGTTCGATTTCCTGAGTCTGCAGATCGTTAAAGTGCAAAGATGGCCGTTAGTAGAGTGATGTGCTTTTCCTGTTGAATTTGGGAGAGTTTCCATGTTACTGATGATTATGTCTGCAGGAAGTGTCTTTGGTTGCAAATCATATCACATTGCATGGATCAGCAGTTAGGGGTAATAAGAAATTTACAGGAGCTAAGGGGTGTGATGGATGGCAGTTATAGGAAGGGAGAAAAACCATGGATACATTCAGGTAGATATGTTATCTCCAGGAAAGGTAGGAGACGAAGGCAGGTATTGCAGGTGTCTCCTGTGGCTATCCCCATTCTCAAACAAGTGTGCTATTTTGGAAAATGTCGGGGGTGTTGGGCTCTTGGACAATACAGCATTGACAGGCAGGTTTCTGGTACCGAGATTGGCTCTAATTGTCATGAGGGGTACGTCAGGTTTCAAGCAATCAATTGTGATAGGGGACCCTCTAGTCAGAGGCACAAACATTTCTACAGTCAACAGTGAGACATTAGAATGGTGTGTTGCCTCCCTGTGCCAGGATCAAGGCTATCGCGGAGAGGGTGCGGAATATTCTCAAAGGGGAGAGGGTCCAGCAGGAGGTTATTGTACACATTGGAACTAACGACGTAGGACAAGAAAAGGATGAGATTCTGAGAAGAGAATGAAAGAAAGTTAGGCAAGAATTTAAAAAGGAGGTCCTCGAGGGTAGTAATATCTGGATTACTCTTGATATTATGAGCTAGTGAGGAGAGGAATAGGAGGATAGACCAGATGAATGCGTAGCTAAGGAGCTGGTAGAGGGGAGAAGTATTCACATTTTTGGATCATTGGAAACTCTTCTAGGATAGAAGTGATTTGAATAAGAAAGACAGATTGCACGTGAATTGAAAGTGAACTAATATACTGGAAGGGAGATTTGCTAGAGCTGCTCAGGAGGATTTAAACCAATAAGGTGGGACGGTGGGACCTAGGGAGATGGTGAGGAAAGACATCAATCTGAGGCGGGTACAGTTGGGGAAAGGAGCAAGTCAAACAGCCAGAGCAGACAGTAACAAAGCAGAGAATGAGGTAGGACTGATAAATTAAATTGCATTTATTTCAATGCAAGAGACCTCACAGGTAAGGCAGCTCAGGGCATAGGTGGGAAGATGGGACCGGGATATCATAGCAATAACAGAGACGTGGCACAGGGATGGACAGGAGTGGCAGCTTAATGTTCCTGGGTGCAGATGCTACAGAAAGGATAGAAAGGGGAACAAGTGAGGCAGGGAAGTGGTACTTAGATTAGGGATAACACCATGGCTGTACTTAGGGAGGATATTCCTGGGAATATATCTAGGGAAGCTATTTGGGTGGAAGTGAGAAATAAGAAATTATTGGGACTGTATTTTAGGCCCCCCAAAAGTCAACTGGAAATTGAGAAATAAACTTGTAAGGAGATCTCAGTTATCTGCAAGAATAATAGGGTGGTTATAGTCAGGGATTTTAACTTTCCAAACATAGACTGGAACTGCCATAGTGTGACTTGGATGAAAAAGAATTTGTTAAGTGTGTACAAAGAGAATTTTCTGATTAAATGGATGTACCTATGAGAGGGAGTGCAAAATTTGACCTACTTTTCGGAAATAAGGAAGGGCAGGTGACTGAGGTATCAGTGGGGGAGCACTTTGGGACCAGTGACCATAATTCTATTAGATTTAAAATAGTGATAGAAAAGGATAGACTCTAAAAGTAAAAGTGCTAAACTGGAGGAAGGCCAATTTTGATGGTATTAGGCAAGATGTTTCATAGATTTATTGGAGGCGGATGTTTGCAGTTAATTGGATGGCTGGAAAATGGGAAGCCTTCAAAAATGAAATGATGACAGTCCAGAGATGGTACGTTCCTGTAAGGATGAAGGGCAAGGCTAGTAGGTGTAGGGAATGCTGGATGACTGGAGAAATTGAAGGTTTGGTCAAGAATAAGAAAGAAGCATATGTCAGGTATAGATAGCTGGGATCGAGTGATTCCTGAGAAGAATACAAAGGCAATGGGAGTATACTTAAGATGGAAATCAGATGGGCAAAAAAGGAACATGAGATTACTTTGACAAGTAGCGATAAGGTGAATCCAAACGGTTTCTACAAATACATTAAGGATAAAATGGTAATGAGGGAAAGAATAGGACGCGTTAAAGATCAGCAATTGGGCCTTTGTGTGGAGCCACAGAAGATGGGGGATTACTAAACAAGTATTTTACATCAGTGTTTACTGAGAAGGACATGCGAGGTACAGAATGTGGGGAAATAGATGGTGACATTTTGAAAAATGTCCATATTATAGAGAAGGAGGTGCTGGGCATCTTAAAATGCACAAAGGTGGATAAATCCCCAGGACCTGATCAAGTGTACCCTAGAACTCTGTGGGAAGCGAGGGAAGTGATTGCTGAGCCCCTTGCTGAGATATATAGATCATCAATAGCAGGTTGACTAGCTTGGTGCCACTATTTAAGAAAGGTGGCAAGGAAGAGCCAGGGAATTATAGAGCAATGAGACTGACGTTGGTGGTGGGCAAGTTTGGGAGGGAATCCTGAGGGAATGGATTTACATGTATTTGGAAAGACAAGGACCGATTAGTTTTTGATGAGTTTTTTGAAGAAGTAGCGAAGTGGATTGATGAGGGCTGAGTGGAGGACGTTCGACTAGGTTCCTCGTGGGAGACTGGTTAGCAACGTTAGATCACATAGAATACAGGGAGAACTAGCCATTTGGATATAGAACTGGCTCAAAGGTATAAGACAGAGGGTGGTGGTGGAGGGTTGCCTTTCAGACTAGAGACCTATGATCAGTGGAGTGCCACAAAGATCGGTGCTGGGTCCTCTTTTTTCTGTTCTTTATATAAATGATTTGGATGTGAACATAGGAGGTATAGTTAGTAAGTTTGCAGATGACACCAAAATTGGAGGTGTAGCAGACAGTGAAGAAGGTTACCTCAGAGTACAACAGGATCTTGATCAGATGGACCAATGGGCTGAAAAGTGGCAGATGGAGTTTAATTTAGATAAATGTGAGGTGCCGCTTTTTGGAAATGCAAATCAGGGCAGGACTTACACACTTAATGGTAAAGGCCTGGGGAATGTTGCTGAACAAAGAGACCTTGGAATGCAGATCACACTTCCTTGAAAATGGAATCACAAGTAGATAGGATAGTGAAGAAGGAATTTGGTATACTTGCCTTTATTAGTCAGTACATTGACTATAGAAGTTGGGAGGTCATGTTGCAACTGCACAGGACATTGGTTAAGCCACTTTTGGAATACTGCGTGCAATCCTGGTTTCCCTAGTCTCGGAACAATGTTGTGAAACATGAAAGAGTTCAGAAGAGATTTGCAAGGCTGTTGCAAAAGTTGTAGAGTTTGAGCTCTAGGGAGAGGCTGAATAGGCTGGGGCTATTTTCCTTGGAGCATTGGAGGCTATGGGGTGACCTTATGGAGATTTATAAAATCATGATGGGCATGGATAGGGTAAATAGACAAGGTCTTTTCCCTGGAGTGGGGCAGTCCAAAATTCGAGGTCATAGGTTTAAGGTGAGAGGAGGAAGATTTCAAAGGGACCTAAAGGGCAACATTTTCACACACAGGGTGGTGCATTTATGGAATGAGTTGCCAGAGTGGAGGCAGGTACAATTACAACATTTATAAGGCACCTGGATGGGTATATGTGTAGGAACGGTTTACAGGGATATGGGAGAAATGCTGGCAAATGGGACTAGATTAATTTACAATACCTGATCGGCATGGACGAGTCAGTCCGAAGGGTCTGTTTTTGTGCTGTACAACTCTGTGACTCTGAATTAGGAGCTATCACCAACCAATAAATTTACAGTTCATCTGTGATGACACTGTTTTGAGCTGAGCCCCTAACCCTGGGCTCCAATTTATCCAGTTAAAGCCCTTACAACATTTGAACCAAAAAATCAAGCAAGAAGTACGTCTTCTCCTCTGCACCAAATTTCCACACTGCCTCCAAATTCCCTGAATTGTATACTCGCTTGGGCGGTGTCCCACTCTGGATGTGAGCTCTCCTTCCTGATCATGCAAAATGTACTTGCAGGCAGTTTGTATCATTCTCTGTTTGTTACTCTTCCAAGTTTAGTATCATCAACAAATTGAATTTTTATTCCTTTTTCCAAGATCCATGAGATTTACATTTAGCAAAACACAAGCACTGGGGATTCTAACACTGACAGTTGAAAATCACTGCTATCTACTAGCCTCTAGTCTGAAAACTACCATTAACATCACTCAATATTTTCTCTCATTATGTCAATTTTTGAATCTAATTGGTCATTGTTTTATTCCATCCATTTGTTGTTATATATTATCGTTGTGAAAAGTGTGATAAATTTATTAGTCCAACTTGATTTGAATTTAACAACCATAAAACCATAAGATAAAAAAAAGGAGCAGGCCATTTGTCCCTTGAGTTTGCTTCACTATTCAATTGGATCACGACTGATCCAACATTCCTCACATCCATTTTCTTGTCCTTTCCCCATAACCCTTGATTCCCCGACTGGTAAGAATCTATCTCAACCATAAATATACGATAACTCTGTCCCACAACTCTCTGTGGAAGTTCCAAAGATTCTCAACTCTCTGAGAGAAGGAATTCCTCCTCATCTCCTCCTCAGGGTGGCATGGTGGCTCAGTTGTTAGCACTGCTGCCTCACAGCACCAGGGTCCCAGGTCCAATTCCAGCCTCGGGCGATCTGTGTGGAGTTTGCATGTTTGCCCTGTGTCTGTGTGGATTTCCTCCCACAGTCCAAAGATGTGCAGGCCAGGAGAATTGGTTGTGCTAAATTGCCATAGTGTTAGGTAATTTGTCAGAGGGAAATGGGTCAGGGTGAGTTACTCTTCAGAGGGTTGGTGTGGACTTGTTGGGACAAAGGGCCTGTTTCCATACTGTAGGGAATCTAATCTAATTTAAATCTTATAACTGATGTCCCTTTATTCTGAAACTATTCTCTCTGGTCCTTGACTCTCCCATGAGAGTCGGCAATTCCCCTGTCAGGACCTTTAAGGATCCTGCATGTTTCAATGAGATCACCTCTCATTCTTCTGAATTCCAAGGGGATGAGCCCCTCATAACATGATCCCTCCATACCAGGGATCATTCTAGTGGACCTTCCCTAAATTGTCTCCAATGAAATAACATATTTTCTTAAATAAAGAGATTTAAGATAGACCAGTTGTGTGAATGGTGCCACAAGCTGGCTTTTGATGTTGCTCATAAAGGACACTTACCCTAATGTTACAGAGGGGATCGTTTGCAGGTTTTCACTACTTTGTTGGAGACTGGGAGGAATTTGAGAATCTGCACTGATCATTTCATTCTGGCTGATATCCAGCTGATGAATCAATCATGTTTTGATTGGCTGGGAAACACAAGAATGAATCGGTCGATGCCATTTTTCACACACTTATGTTGACAAGCAGCGAGATGTAATTTCACTGGTGCAGATCATTCAATCAAGACACAGATTGTTGTAGGATGTTCATCTAAAGGTTTATACCTCTTCAAGCTAAAGGAAGTGTACATCTTGGACGGGAACCTGGAGAGTATTTGATCTAACTGAATGTACAGCAGCAGATGTGGGAACTGAGCAGTAAATTGGTATGAACTATATGACTGTCAAATGCAGATCATTTCACACTATGGCAAGCCAGGCCACCTCCATATATATGGTATTACTGCGGTATGTCTCATCATGCTGACAGCCTTGGCTGAGTGGGCATCATTCCTCACCCTGAGTTCACGTTGCACTCCAGTGTCTTGAGCATGTAATTCAGGTTTTTACTCCAGCGCAATACTGGAGTAAAATGTTCAATGTGAGTGTATCCCCCATTTCTCACAATGTGAGCTTTCCACACGCCCCTTGGTGAAATGAAGCATACACTGGGGTGACTGCTTCATAGAACACCTATGTTCTGTCTTGAGCTTCCAGTTGCCTGCCACTTCAACATACCTCCATGTTCTCTGAGTCAGGTTTGCTGCGGTGCTCCAGTGAAGCACAGTGCAAACTATAAGAATGGCTCCTCATTTTCCACTTGGGGATTCTAGAGTCTTCTGGACTCAATATTTTAGTTCAACAATGTTCAGGCTTAAGGCTATGTCCTTCTTCTATGTCCTTACCCCAACACCAGGCCTTGTTATCACATGGTCTGCTATTACTCACAACCCTTTGTTAGCCATTAATATCCCCATTAGCATATAATTATTCCCCTCGCCTGATTGTTATCAATTCCAGACATTCTTCTCTGTCTTTGGACTCCATCTCCACCTAATAGTTTATTCTTTACCCCTCCCCCACCCTACCTTCTGCATATAAACCCACAGTTTTCCTACTACCATCAGTTCTGAGGAAGAGTCACTGGATCCAAAACCTTTACTCTGACTTCTCTCCACAGATGCTGGTGAGCTTTTCCAGCAATTTCAGTTTTTTTGCTTCCCCTTCTTCACTCAGCCTGCCAGTCTCTCTTTACTCTTGTTCAGTGTGAGGGTCCCTCCCTCAGTATGAGGTAGTTCTGCCCTCCCACAATCAGATTGAGGGTCTTTCCATCTCCATCACCCAGTGTAAGGTCTCTTCCCCTCCCTTGCTGAGTGTGAGGGTCTCCCATCTCCTTCAATGTGAGGGTGCCTCTGCTCCCTCAATCAGGGTGTGAGTGCCCCCTCTCCCCTGCACACTGTCTGAGGGTCTACTGCCCATTTTCAGTCAGTGTGAGAGTGCCCTCCTCAGGCAGTTTCTGCACACTGTCCCTCCAGTGTGAGGATTTCTTCCTTACCTTTCCCCTTAGTATTCACATCTCACATAGATGAACTGCTCACACTGGGTTTCCATTGTGTTGACACAGCCTAGTTCTTATAATCTTAAAACCATCTATCTCATTTCATTTTAATTTGTCAGAATTGCAAATTTAATTTTCCACATACCAAATACGATAATTTAACAAACATAAGCTTATTCCATTCCAACTTCAAAGGTGGCAGAATATAAACTTAAGAAATCAAATTACAAAGTGCTTCACTGAGGTATAAAAATAACAGATTACAAATTGAGACACAAAAGTAGTTGCTGGGAACGGAGGATTTGATTTTTGAAAAAAAGACTGTGACTTTGTTCACTGGAGAGAAGGAGGTTGAGGTCTAGAAAATAATGAAGGGTATAGATAAGGTGAATGGCAGGGGTATTTCTAGACTAGGGGGCATAGTTTAAAGGTGAGATTGGAAAGATTTGCAAAAGACATGAAGGGCATTTTTTTTACACAGAGTGGTTCATGTGTAATGAACTTCCAGAGGAAGTGGTGAATGCAGGTGCAGGGACAGCATTTAAAAAACATTTGGATAAGTTCATGAATAAGAAATGTTCGGAGAGATATGAGCCAAGAGCAGGCAGGTAGGACTAGTTTAGTTTGGAATTACATTCAGCATGGACTAGTTGAACCAAAGGGTCTATTTCTGTGCTGTATGATTCTATGATTTTATAAATAAAATAAAGAACAGTAGGATGGAGAAAAAGCTTGGTCAAAGACGGGGAATCATATTGGGATTTCAAGTGGACAACTTTTGGAGGTTTAGGTCAGGATTTTGAGATCACTGCTTAGATGACCAAAGGCTGTCTATGTAAAGGGAGTAAAGGGAGTGTTTCAAGGGGCAGGAGGCACAGGACTGGGAGTTCTGATGCTGGAATGGTGGATGCAGATTGGAGAGACTTGCAGTGAAATGGTGGAGTAAGGTCATCAAGTGTTTCAAACACAAGGATAGGAAGCTCAAATACAAGACATTAAAGGACCATGCCAATGTATGCCATTGTACATAAGGACGAATATGTGAATTGGACATAAGATGGGTTCTGGATGAGCTGAAATTTACAGAGAGGGAAAAGATAGCAAAATGTCCGGGAAAAGGCAGAATTGAGGAGTTAAGGAACTATGTCTGTACAGAAATGAGTAAGTTAGTGGAAACGAGACAGTGTCTGAAGTTCAGCTCAGAATGGAATCAGGCGTGGACAGCTTTTCAACCTGTAAAAGTGGCTGAGGGCTGGAATGGGATCAATGGCAAAGGATCAATTAGTAGCATGGCCACTCAATGACAATGTGGGTTTTAAACGAGCTTTGGGACTTGGGCACATAAAACAAGATCAACACTACAGTGAGGCAGTTACTGTACCTACAAAGATGATGCTCCCTTACGGATCAGATATTAAATTGAGGGCCAATCTCCCTCATACAAGGATATAAAAGATCCCATGGCACTTCTTCACAGACGTTCAATGAAGATATCCTTGGTGTGCTGACCAATTTTTATCTTTCAATCAAACATCAGAAAAATTAGGTCACTGTCCCATTGCTATTTGTGGGAGCTTGCTGTCCATATTTTGGCTGCTGAATTTCCTTCATTGCAACAGTGGAAATACTTCAAAAGTACATAAATCAAACCAAAATATTGCAGATGTTGTAAATCTGAAATAAAAACATGAAGTGCTGGCAGTACTTGTAGAGAGAAAAACAGAATTAACCTTTCGAGTACAAAGAGTCCTCTGTGATACTATGGAAATGCTGCCAGACATGGTGATTTTCTCCAGCATGTTCTGTTTTTATTTCAAAAATGTGTTATTGACTGGCAAGCATTATGGGATGTTGTGAAAGACCCTGTATAAATGCACATCTTTCTTTCTCTCCAAGCACAAAGTGAACAGCATCCTATTAAAATATACAACTTGACACTGCATGACAAGCTAAAATGCACATTTGGGATATTTAATCAATGATGCAAGTTTTTGGTAGCTGGAAATCATGACTGTAGGAAGTAATTGCAAAAGGTCTGTTATTGATCAGTGTCATTTTAAGTTCCTGTTGAAAAGAAAGGTTAATACATCATTGAAATAGACATCGGGATTCAAAGTGCAATCTATCGATTTCAAGCAAAAATATTAAAACTTTTATAATAATGAGTGCAAGAGTTAAAGTAATTTACAAAATCAAAGACAAAAAAAGGTTTTGGGAACAGGAAGGTAAATTCTAGCTTTGAGTTCACACTAATCTGTCTAGCCTGGCTTAGTCAGGTTATATTTAGAATCACGTTAAAAGATGTGGTGTCATAATCTTCACAGCAAGTTAAGTCCAAGAAAAATGCAGAGAGCAGCAGCAATCTCTATACATGCCATTTTCTTTGACCTCTTGTCAACCAGGAGGGATTATGGAGCATCCTCCTTAAATATGGCTCACCATAGAAACCTGATACCATGCTCTGCTGAACACAATAAGCAAGCTGTGATCCCGATCAGTGAAAACATCACAGACATAATATGTGTGAAAATTGGGAGTTAACCAAGTCTTCTAATAGCACTAATGTCTTCTCCATCTTTTAATTAATATGAGATGTGGATGTTACTGGCTAGGACATTATTTATTGTCTATTCCTAGTTCCCCTGCAGAAGGTGGTGGTGAGCTGCCTTGTTGAAGTGTTGCAGTTCTAGGGGTGTTGGGAGACCCAGTGTGCTTCTAACAAGGTATTTTGATTATCTTCCTGGTTGCAACATTCCATCCCATATCTATAAGACTTCCCATCGGAATGCAACTACACTACAGAACAAAGGAGGAACATTTTAATCTGCATCATCTTCAGTTCAGAGCCAATATTACCCTAACCTCTGTCATCAAGCTGCACTGTGCAGGGAACACTTGACTGTGCCTGCACTCTGAAACCAAGCTGCATACCATCTTTGATGCATTCACAGTGAATAATGAGAGAATTGACTTAGGCTAAACAGTGAGAAGGCAGCATTCCTGCACTATCTGTTCCTTCCATACAACACACTGTCTTCCGACAATCAGAATCCACAACAAACCACTAGTCAACGTGAATCCATTCTCATACCTTGGGATCATTCTTTTAATAAGGATGAAATAACTCCAGAGAGGCCAATATCCCATCACCAAGTCAACCCTTATTTAACAAATGGACAGTTCTTCATCAATAGTACTGCCTCATACAGTTAGGTACCAGGGCATCAGTATCACTGACACTCAGTTTTTTATGTTAGCCAGGGCTTCCTGATTGGACCAGATTAACTGCCCCAATTGTGGTCCTCATATTAAAAAAGGTCCAGCTGACTGACCTCATTATCGTCACTATATAGGATAGATAGTGATGATGATATTTAAGATCACCTCCAGTGTTTCAGAGCAGCTTTTGAGGAACAGAGTGTTTGATGGCAAAGATTTCAAATTCTGGTACAAAGATTATGGTCCACAGGGTATTCGTGCTACCTGCCCTCTTTATCTATACATCACAGACAATGGGCAGCAGACATCGCAAATCTCTGGAGAACTATAACTCAGTGTCTCACAAAATCTGACAAATCTCCTGGCAGGTTAGATGCTTATTATCGGTGTCCTCTCTCAGGACACAGTCCTGGCATCAAGGTTGATACGATTTGATTTATTACTGTCACGTGTACTAAGGTACAGTGAAACATGTTGCCTCATGTGCTTTACCACAGATTGTACCATACATCGAGGGCCGAAGCGCCTGTACTGCGCTGTAATGTTCTATAGAAGTGCATCAGGGTAACAGAACAAAGTGCAGGGTACAATGTTACAGCTGCCAAGAAGGTGCAGAGAGAGATCAACATTAACATTAAAGAAGTCCATTCAAAAGTCTGATAACAGCGGGGAAGAAGCTGTTCTTGAATTTGATATATACACATAAACTTTTATATCTTCTGCCCAATAGAAGAGGGTGGAAGAGCGTATAACCGGGGTGGGCGGGGTCTCTGACGGTGTTGGTTGCTTTCCCAGGACAGAGGGAAGTATCAATGGAGTCAATGGATGGAAGGCTGGTTTGCATGATGGACTGCGCTGTGTTCACAACACTCTATAGTTTCTTGTGGTCTTGGGAAGACCATTTGTCATACCACAGTGGGGGTATGCATCTAGTTTGGATGTTTACCAGATGTATCTATAAAAAAAGTTGCAGTAAATATCTACATTGGACAGGCCATATCATCGACATGCCTAAGCTTCAACATGATAGGTGGTTACCCAGAGAATATCCCTCATTATGTCCTCCAAAGTCTCCCTGAAAAATCTGGTAGCGATGTAGTGGCAATGTCACTAGGCTATTAATCCAGAGTTCCAAACTAATTAGCAATAGAGAGGCAGACAGATATTTTGATGCCTATCAGTCTGACTGGGACAGTTTTATTCTAATTTTTTTAATGATTATACTTGAATAGTAGAATGCTGAAGTGATGTGGGCCATGGGTCTGAATCCCACGATGGCAAATGCTACATGGTTTCTATTAGGCTAACTTTTAATTCTAAATTCAATTTAAATCTTGAATTAAAAGTTAGCCTTATGGGGACCATATAGATTAGAATAGCCTGTATTGTTATGAATACTCAGTAAATATAGTGAAAAGTTTATATGTCACCAATTACAGCACCAATACAAACTACAATCAATTCTCAGAAATACCCACCTGGTTTGCAAATATCCTTTGGGGAAGGACACATGTCTGGCCTATGTGGGGATCCAGACCTGCAGTAATACATTTGGAAATAGATCTTGGCTATTCACCCGATCCATGCCGCTCATGATGTTATAAACCTCTACAAGGTCACCCCGCAACCTGTGATGCTTCAGGGGAGAAAGGCCCCAGCCTATTCGGTCTCTCCAAATCAGAGGGAGTATTGGTCCTGAGACCCCACAGTTGACTCTTAGAGTGTAAACTTTGGTGTGTGCTTGTAGTCACAGTCCTGTCCATTGGTTCAGCAATACCACACTGCTGCAGTCAGACTGGCAGCCCCTGACATGGTACCTCTCCCTGATCAAGGGGTGGAACCACAAATTGATGATGGCATATGGATCCCTGACCTTCCAAGTGACAGAAGGGGAAATCCCAGAATCCTCAAAATCCTGGTCATGGCAGTCATGTGTAATTATACCTGGCAAATCAGGTGGTGGGGAGTTCTCAGGTGGAAAAGGTAGCACAGATCAACAAGCAAAATGGATTAGAGTAACAGTCAACAATTGTACTTTCTGCATTACAGGTGAAGAGGTCTGCTTTATTAATTCATGAAATGTGGGTTTCACTAGACTGGCATTTATTATCCATCCCTTCATGTGGTTAAAACGCAACCACATTGTTGTGGGTCTGGAGTCACATATAGGCCAAACCAGGTAAAGATGGCAGATTTCTTCCTGAAAGGACATTAATGAATCAAAAGTAATTAAACCAGGAAACACATTTTTAATTGTCACCAAAATATTGCATAAAAGGATAGATGTAGGGTTTGTGACCAAAGTAAATGTTCTGTACACGAACACATGGAGCACAGAGTAAGGGAACTAATTGAAGGAATTCTGGTGCAAATTCAAATATGACGTTATTATACATGACAAAAGAATAGCAGGACCATGAATTAAATTTGCCCAGTTTGGAGGTCTCAAGGAAAGACAAGGTAAACGGTAAAATTGGAGGGGTCCCCTGAAGGATTAATGATGAAATTACTTCAATGATGAAAAGATAGAACAAGGGGTTGGCAGCTGTAGAATAGAATAGGCCCCCATGATAGCAGCTGAGAAGAAGTAGATTGTGGAAATACCAAGAATAGATGAGCGTGGGTAAAGGAAAAAGGGTTTTCATGGAAGATTTTAAGTTTCATCCTAACTGCGAATAGCAACATACTGAGTATGTCGAGAAATGTTTTTTGTGGTAACATGAACTGACAAGAGGCATTATACCATAAATGTAGAAAATTCTAGAAATGTTCAGCAAAACTGGCAGAAAGAATGTAGAAAGAGTAAAGTTCAGGCTTCAGGTCAATGACCTTTCATCTGAACTCTTTTTACTTCAGATTTCCAATATGTACAATAATTTATTCACATAAGGTGACATATCACATTAGACTTAGTCATAAGCAACAAGACAGATAGTTAACAGCTTCCTGCTACATGAACATTTGCCTGATTGCAGTCACAATCAGATGGATTCATAGAATCCCTACAGTGTGGAAACAGACCATTTGCCCCAAACTGCTGCGCTTTTCCAGCAACACATTTTCAGCTCTGATCTCCAGCATCTGCAGTCCTCACTTTCTCCTCCTTGAATTAGATTTTGTCTTGGTTTAGAATATTGCTACAACTGCCACAAGAGTAATGGACCATTCTCTGACAAAATGTTTTAATAGGGAAAACATTGGATGTCTATTTAAACCTTTCAGCCGACTAGTTTATGAAATCATTAATATTGTGGTGTTTAAGATGTATGAATAAGAAAACTAACACATACACACTCACCAGAAGCAAGCTGACCACTAGATGTAACTGAGTATTCAGAGTCAGGTTTCTGCCCTCTACACACTGCAAGTGTCTGGAATGGAGCTCAGACTTACTAACTTGGTCAGGCTTTAGGATATGGTGCCACCAGCACTCTCCAGAACTCTTGTTTGAGTTCTGCTAATATTCAGGCTTTTTTAAAAAGCTGTAGGACTGTTAAGTTTCAACATTTCAGCTGGAACTAGGCTTGAGAAGGTGAAGTGATCATGCAGGACTTACTGAAATAACGTTCTACAATTGAATTAATTAATGAATTTATAGCTCCTGCTTTGTGGCACCTGGTAGCTGAAACTATAAAAGATTGAGGGAACCATTTGTGCAAACACACGTTTCCTTAAAACAAAATATTCTAATGAGTCAAATGAACTGCCTTTCAGGAATTTGTTTCTAATTTAAGCTCCTGAATGGAGCAGATTGTAGAATGATTATCAAACTTTTGATTTTATTCTTCCAACAAACACTGATTCAAAAGCTTCTGCAATTAAAATAAAATGAGAGAATTTAGTTGGACTTTTTCCCCCAATTATGTCTTCAGTCAATTTCAGGTACATTCCACACTCATGCAATGATTGAATTTAGCCTAAACAGGAGCATTGGTAAGTGAGGAAACAATGAGGTTACTAACAAGCGTGTTGCACATTAAATAATATGAAGTAAGAATAACACTGACATTATTGTTGCAGCAGGCTCCTGAAGTTTTGAGAGACCATTCAATGCGGGGCCCAGGAGGAGATAGGCCATAACCTCAGCAAGAGTCTTTTCATTAAAAAAAGTTTTCCTTTCCTTGCTGTGGCCAATACTGCCACAAGCAGCTCTTTCAAAAAGTTCCCCTTTTCAGCCAGTAACCATCCAGCAGTTCATTTTTTTCTCTCTCCTGTATTAAGCACACTGGATACTGCTTTATTATTCTCAAGCATATTGGATTAGTGAGGCTTCAAATTAAATAACGCGGAAATGGGGTTCCAGCAAGAATAGACTGTGATTGCACTAGTCACCAACGTAAGTGCTTATCAGCCTCTCAGCCCACTTTTTATTCATGCTGAGATGAATTATTGATTGACTGGTGTCTCATTAAGGATGAATCAGGAGCCCGATGAATAGCAGGCCAGTCACCATTTTATAGGTTGAGTTGAGAACTAGTCCACAATTTGGCATCAGGAAAGAAGAACTGGTGAAAAGAAAGAGGTGCTTTTGTTATAACCCTTCATCAGCAGAAGGTACATCATTAATTCCTGTCACCATACTTCAAACTAGAACTTTAAAATGAGTGGCCTATTCTCAAAGAATAAAGATTACTTATACCCTTACATTAATTTCATCACTTTACAATGGGAGGCTATTCTCCCATCCAAAGCCTGTCCTATGAGGTCAAACTCCCTGGCCTTGTTCCATTTCCCTTAATACCAACAAATGTCTATCAATCTCAACTTTTTAAAAAAATTAACAATTGGTGTAGCCTCAATTACCATCTGCAGAAGTGAGGCCTCACTGTTCAGCCATTAAAAATACCTGCCCATGATTATAGCTCTGTTTGCTGCCACTCAGACCAATTTCCTAATCTACTCAATAATTTACCTTCAATACCATGAGCTTCAACTTGAGCCAACATTCTCTTTTAATTTATCAAATATCTTTAAGAAGTCATTGTATATAATATCCATATACATTTTCACTTTTCAATTCTTCAAGGCACTCGATCAGATTTATTAGGTATGACATGGCTTGACATATTGATGCTGGCTCTATCTGGCTAGATTAACATTTTTATGACTTTTAGCAGGTGACTTCAGTTATAGGTATTATCTGTTCAGTGATGCTACTCTACGCCTCTGAGCAGGTGGGATTTGAATCCGGGATTCCTGGACCAGAGATAGTCATTAATTATAGACACCAGCTAACTGATCTATAATACTCTGATTTCCAACTCTCACTTCATTATGGAACAGAGTGATATCGAATTTAAAGGAATTGTTCCTGAAATGGGGAAACTTTAGGAAATTATAATTAGGGCACCTGTAATGTTTTCACCAGTTTTACAACAATGAAAAAAATGGGGATTTGTCACTCTTTGTTATATTGAAAATGCAAGTTTGTTTTCGCACTCCCTCTTCCTATCTGATCTCTAACCCTTTGCTGTTCATTGTATCTTGCCCCGTCACCAGAATCATAGAATTCCTACAGTGTGGAACCAAGTCATTTGGCCCATTGAGTCCATACCAACCCTCTGGAGAGAGCATTCCATCCAGACTCACTCCCCCATCCCATCCTTGTAACCTTGCACTTCCCAAGGCCAATCCACCTAACTTGCATATCTTTGAAATGTGGGAGTAAACAAGCATCCGATGGAAGCCTAACCAGAAACAGACATAATGTTCAAACTCCACACACAGTTGCCCAAGGATGGAATTGATTAGGGTCCCTGGCACTGTGAGGTAGCAGTGCTAGCTACTGAGCCACCGTGCTGCCCTTATTTTGTGCTATTATCTACCTTCCAGCAACTTTTTTTTGTTTCCTCACTTGCCAATGCTCCTGTTTAGGCTAACTTCAATCATTGCATGAGTGTGGAATGTACCTGAAATTGACTGAAAACATAATTGGGGAAAAAAGTCCAACTAAATTCTCTCATTTTATTTTAATTGCAGAAGCTTTTGAATCAGTGTTTGTTGGAAGAATAAAATCAAAAGTTTGATAATCATTCTACAATCTGCTCCATTCAGGAGCTTAAATTAGAAACAAATTCCTGAAAGGCAGTTTATTTGACTCATTAGAATATTTTATTTTAAAGAAACGTGTGTTTGCACAAATGGTTCCCTCAATCTTTTATAGTTTCAGCTACCAGGTGTCACAAAGCAGGAGCTATAAATTCATTAATTAATTCAATTGTAGAATGTTATTTCAGTAAGTCCTGCATGATCACTTCACCTTCTCAAGCCTAGTTCCAGCTGAAATGTTGAAACTTAACAGTCCTACAGCTTTTTAAGAAAGCCTGAATATTAGCAGAACTCAAACAAGAGTTCTGGAGAGTGCTGGTGGCACCATATCCTAAAGCCTGACCAAGTTAGTAAGTCTGAGCTCCATTCCAGACACTTGCAGTGTGTAGAGGGCAGAAACCTGACTCTGAATACTCAGTTACATCTAGTGGTCAGCTTGCTTCTGGTGAGTGTGTATCTGTTAGTTTTCTTATTCATACATCTTAAACACCACAATATTAATGATTTCATAAACTAGTCGGCTGAAAGGTTTAAATAGACATCCAATGTTTTCCCTATTAAAACATTTTGCCAGAGAATGGTCCATTACTCTTGTGGCCATTGTAGCAATATTCTAAACCAAGACAAAATCTAATTCAAGAAGGAGAAAGTGAGGACTGCAGATGCTGGAGATCAGAGCTGAAAGTGTGTTGTTGGAAAAGCGCAGCAGGTCAGCCAGCATCCAAGGAGCAGGAGAATCGACGTTTCGGGCATGAGCCTGAAGAAGGGCTTATGCCTGAAACGTCGATTCTCCTGCTCCTTGGATGCTGCCTGACCTGCTGCGCTTTTCCAAAATCTAATTCAACACAATTCTCACTGCATTTAATCACTAGGAAAATGTTCCATTCTAAATCAAAATTTGCAGGTAAATTTGACCCCTTATCTAATTTCCCTGCTATTCCCTGATTTCACAAACTAAGCCCTTCCGTGGCGATCTAATTTAAATCTTGACATCTTCCTTTCTTTCTCTCGTCTTTTTCCCTCTCTGTGGAATTCAGATTAATTTCCCATTTTTCTTTCTGTACTTTCTCTTTCTTTGTCCATTTCATAAATCTGAGTTTTAATCACCTTGTTTACCAATTCAAGTTGCTTCATCTATTAAATTTGAACAAATTCAATCTGTTTTATATCGGCTAGTCTTTTTTTTACTCGAGCTTTAAACGTTGATTAAACATCTCGACCATATTTGTTTTTGAAACACATACTTTTAACTCTAATGTCAGTATTTTTGTAATTGCTTTTAATTTAATCTTTGTTAGTTGGTGCAGGACAGCTTTAACTCCTCCTGGGTCCAAGCTATGGTGTGTGATACAGCTCTCTGGAATTCACTTTGAATCTCCTTAATATTCCTGCTATTCCCTGAGGTATGAATTTCTTGGATTTCTTCCAAAGGTTTCAGGTTAGGTGAGGTTCCAATACTCCTTCATGAATCAAGGCCGTAATGCTCAGGTCAAGCATAAGTCATCTTGCTTAGTGACCTCAAATCAATACCACCCATGGTTTCCGAAAGCCATTTTCTACTGGATCCAGTTGCTATATAAGTCCTGATCGATAGTTGTTTCGCTACATCTCTACATTGTTCTGGACAAAACTTTCAACTGTCTGTTGCTATGACAAATCAAACACAAAACAAAAAATGATTGGAATGCCCCAGATGGAAATTTAAACAAAATATCTCTAGTTCCCAAAACTCTTCCTTTTTTTTCTGTCAAACCCTACAAATAATTTAAACTCCTTACTGAGATGTCCATACCCCACCAAGAAGCTCAGAGAGGGGTCAATCATGGTTTGGGATTTGGCACATTTTGATCTGACCTTGGTAAATAAACAAAAGAAGTTATAATTATCTTAGTTGTGCTTCAATGTCTCAAATCTGGTGATTTCATAATTTTAATTTCAATTCCCAGTTACCCTCCAAAATGTGAATCATATGATTAGATTTTGGAACACTAATTCCTAAGCTTTTTCATTTGTCACAACTATTTCGTGTTGTGATGACTTGATTGTGCTTTATTACCTTTTGGCATGCTTTCAGATGATTCCTAAATTGGAACACCTCTCAGTCAGTAACCTCTTATAGTGACAACCCATCCAGACTTAGAACATAGAAAAATACAGCACAGAACAGTCCCTTTGGCCCACGATGTTGTGCCGAGGTTTACTCCTAATGTAAAATATAGTAACTTAACCTACACACCCCTCAACTCACTGCTATCCATGTGCATGTCCAGCAGTCACTTAAATGTCCCCAATGGCTCTGCTTCCACCACCACAGCTGGCAACGCATTCCATGCATTCACAACTCTCTGCGTAAAGAACTTACCTCTGACGTCTGCTTTATACCTTCGTCCTAATATCTTCAAACTATGACTCCTCGTCCCAGTCAATCTATCTATTCCACTCATTATTTTGTACACCTCAGTCAGGTTTCCTCTCTTCCTCCTTCTCTCCAGAGAGAAAAGTCCAAGCTTATTCAACCTCTCTTCATAAGGTAAGCCCTCCAGTCCAGGCAGCATCCTGGTAAACCTTCTTTGTACCCTCTCCAAAGCCTGCGTATCTTTCCTATAGTAGGGTGACCAGAACTGGACACAATATTCCAAGTGTGTCTCACCAGGGACTTGTAAAGGTGCAGAAAAAACTTGCGGCTCTTAAACTTGATTCCCCTGTTAATGAAAGCCAAAACACCATATACTTTCTTAACAACCCTATCCACTTGGGTGGCAATTTTGAGGGATCTATGTACTTGCACACCCAGATCCCTCTGTTCCTCCACATTGCCAAGAATCCTGTCTTTAATCCTATATTCAGCATTCGAGTTCGACCTTCCAAAATGCATCACTTCACATTTATCCAGGTTGAACTCCATCTGCCATTTCTCAGTCCAGCTCTGCATCCTGTCTATGTCGCGCTGCAGCCTGCAGTAGCCCTCTATACTATCAATGACACCTCCAACCTTTGTGCCATCTGCAAATTTACTAATCCGCCCCTCAACTTCCTCATCCAAGTCATTTATAAAAAACTACAAAGAGCAGAGGCCCAAGAACAGAGCCTTGTGGGACCTAACTCAACACTGACCTCTAGGCAGAACATTTTCCATCTACAACCACTCTCTGCCTTTTGTCAGCCAGTCAATTCTGAATCCAGATAGCCAAATCTCCCTGTATCCCATACTTCCTGACTTTATGAATGAGCCTACTTCTATTGTCTGCATTCTAGCCCATCCTGGTTTGTTCTTCTCCCCCATAACGCCTGTCCTCCCTGACCCAGACTGGTCCCAATCTTCAAATATCTCAACGTGCCTTCTGTTTTCTGAGAGAGCCTCACCCTTTACTCTGTGACTACTATCAAAATATCTCTGTTACACTCTGTTAATGATTATATGTATGAAACCAGCCTCTAAACCCATCCCTCCTTACACTCACTCTTTGATTGCCTGAAGTGCAGAGTCTTTGGAAACTATTTTTTTTAATATCGCACCTTTTCTACTTCAACTTCCTCTTTAAAACTCATTTCATTGACTAAGCATTCACCAACTTCCCAAGGTATTTGTTTTGACTTAATGCCGAGTTTCTTCATTTGAGATATGGTGGGGAACAGTCAATGCAGTACCCTTGTTCAGGAAGGGAGGAGGGGATAAACCAAGAAACGACAGGCCAATCCGTCTAACCTAGGGATTGGGAAAGGATTGGAAGCAATTTTGAGGTACGGAATGAATGTGCATTTGGAGAGGCAGGGATTCATCAAGAACGATCAGCATGATTTTCTTAAGGGGAGATCGTGTCTGGCCAATTTAACTGAGTTTTTCAAAGAGGTGACCGAGCAGATGGGTGAAGACGATCTACCTATGGGAGACTGATAGCAAAGGTAGGAGCCCATAGGAGCTAAGGACATTTTTCTAACTGGATCCAGCATTGACAGAGTGGTAGGAAACAAAGGGTCATGATCATGGTGTATTATTGTGACAGGAAACCTGTGTCTAGAGACAATCCCCAGGGATCAGTGGTGAGGCCACTGTTACTTTAGGAAAATATAGACTTGAATGTAGGAAGGTGATCAGTACATTCAGAGGAGATACAAGAATTGGTGGGGTTCTAAATGGTGAGGAGGATAGCCTTAGATTAAGGAAAATCTAGACAGGCTGGTCAGATGGGAAATTGAATCTTCTGCTCTCAGGAGGAGCAATTCCTCTCCAGGACATCCCAGATGGCCTCCTATTTCAAGGACCACAGTTTCCCATCCCACATGGTCAATAATAGCCTCAAGTGCATCTCCTCCACTTCCCACACCGCTACTCTTGAACCCCACCCCTCAAGCCACAACAAGGATAAAACCCCTTGGTTCTCATGTTCCACCCCACTAATCTCTATATACAACTCATCATCCTCCGCCATTTCCGCCAGCTCCAGTCAGACCCCAACATCAGAGATATATTTCCCTCCCCATCCTTTTCAGCATTCCGCAGAGATCATTCCCTCTGCGACTCCCTCATTAGGTTCCCCCCCACCCACCCTCCATACTCGGCACCTTCCCTTGCCGCCTCAAGAAGTATAAAACCTGCACCACATTTCCCACTCACCTCCATCTCAAGCTACAAAGGATCCTTCCACATTCAGCAATGATTTTCCTGCACATCCAAACACCTCATCTACTGTTTCCATTGCTCTTGATTTGGTTTCGTCTACATTGGGAAGACAGGATGCCAACTCGCGGAGCGTTTCAGGGATCATCTCTGGGACACATACAATAAACAATCCCACTGCCCTGTGGCCAGTACTTCAACTCCCCCTCCCACTCAACCAAAGTCATGCAAGTCCTGGGCCTCCTCCACCATCAAATCCAAGCCACCCAACGCCTGGAGGAAGAACACCTTGGGACCCTCCAACCACACAGCATCAACCTACTGTCTTACCTGTCTATCTTCCTTCCCACCTATATGCTCTACTCTCCACTCCGACCATCACCCCCACATCCATTTACCTATTGCCTTCCCAGCTACCTTCCCTCCCAGCGCCACCCTTCCTCAGTCCCCTCCCCCCCGACATTCGTAATGAAGGGCTTATGCCTGAAACATCAACTCTCCTGCTCCTTGGATGCTGCCTGACCTGCTGTGCTTTTCCAGCACCACACTTGTCAACTTTGATCTCCAGCATCTGCAGTCCCCACTTTCTCCTCGGCTGGTCAGTTGGACTGATCAGTTGCATATGGAATTCAATCCAAATATAATGTGATGCATTTGGCCAGGAAAAAAAAAGGCGAGGGAATACATAATGAACAGTACAACCGTGGGAAACATTTAGGATCAGAGGTGCATGTATACTGGTTCCTTAAGATAGTGGGACTGGCTAAGAAGGCATATGCGATGCTTACCTTTATGAGCTGTGGAGTTTAAGAACACTGAGATTCTGTTAGAACTATACAAAACGCTGATTAAGCCACTGCTGGAGTGTTGTGGGAGGATCTGATAGCACTGAAGAGTGCAGAGAGATTTACCAGGATGTTCCCTGGGCTGAACAGATTCAGCAAAGAAGAGAAATTGGACAGACTGGGGGTGTTTTCCTTGGAGCAGAGGAGATTGACGAGAAACATGATTGAGATACACAGTATGATAAGGGGCACAGATAGAGTAGACAGGAAGGAACATGGTGATGGGATCAGTGACCTGTGGCATCAATTTAAGGTGAGGGTTTAAAGGAGATGTGAGGAAAATCTTTTTCACCCAGAGGGTGGTATGAATCTGGAATGCACTGCCTGTTATAATAGTAGAAATAGAAACCTTCAAACATTTGATAATGTAGGAGGATTCTGGCTAATCCAAGATGAGGGACAGGGAAAAAAATTGTGGCTGTGAGAGCTGTTCCTTTTGGTGTTGGAGGTGTTTTCCTTGAACTCCAGGAATAGCAGTTACTGTTTTGTAAGCTGTTGCATTGTTTTGGAACTTTGGGGGACAAAAAGACAAAGGCAACTGTCACATGGTCAGAGAAAGAAACCTACACTGCTGTCTGACACAATAGTGAATCTGCACTGTTACTGCTGTTGTTTGAGTTCAAGTATCTCAGGACATCGGAGTGCATCTAGGAAAAATGAACAGTGAAATTCACAGCTGACCTTGGAGGAACCTGTGTAGGAAAGCTGAGGAGCTGATAAATGCATTGTTCTTACGTGTAACCTTACCATAAATCTACAATAGTGAGTAGGGTGGATTTTTTCTTGATTTTATGTTTTATTGAGATCTGTCTCTTGATTAACTTTTAAAAATATAAACCATAACGACTAAGTTTGCCTGGAGCTGTGTTTTTAGAGCTGTAAAACTGAGCTATTTTCTGAATCTGTAGATTGTGAAGGAGCAAAGATTAGATTAGATTAGATGATTTACAGTGTGGAAACAGGCCGTTCGGCCCAACAAGTCAACACTGACCCTCCAAAGAGCAACCTACCCAGACCCATTCCCCTACACCGAACACAATGGGTAATTTAGCATGGCCAATTCACCTAACATGCACATTTTTGGACTGTGGGAGGAAATCAGAGCACCCAGAGAAAACCCACGCAGACACAGGGAGAATGTGCAAACTCCACACAGACAGTTGCCTGAGGTGGGAATTGAACCCAGGTCTCTGGTGCTGTGAGGCAGCAGTGCTAACCACTGTACCACCGTGCTGCCCATGCTGGCCTTTACTAGAGTGATGTGCTCTTCCTATTGAATGTGGGAGTTTAGGGAGAGTTTCCCTGTTACAGTGTCTTTGGTTGTAAATCCTATCCAATCGCATGGATTGGTTGGAGTAGCAGTTGGAGGCAATGAGGAATTTATAGGAGCTAAGGGGTGTGATGGATGGCAATTATAGGAGGGGAGAAAAAAACACAGATAAAGTCAGGTAGATGAGTTATCTCCAGGAAGGGGAAACAGGTAGTGCAGGTGTCCCCTGTGGCTATCCCCATCTCAAACAAATATGCTGTTTTGGAAAATGTAGGCCGTGATGGACTCTCAAGAGAAAGTGGTACGAACCGCCAAGTTTTGGTACCTATACTGGCTCTAATGTAATGAGGAGTACATCAGGGTCCAAGACATTGGTAATGATAGGGGACTGTCTAGTCAGAGGCACAGATGTTTCCACAGCCAACAGTGAGACATCAGAATGGTGTGTTGCCTCCCTGGTACCAGGATCAAAGATACCTCAGAAGGGTGCAGAATATTCTCCAAGGGGAGAGGGACCAGCAGGAGATCATTGTACACATTGAAACTAACGACATAGGAAGAGAAAAGGATGAGATTCTGTAGGAAGAATGTAGAAAGTTAGGCAGGAATTTAAAAAGGAGGTCATCAAGGGTCGTAATATCTGGATTACTCCCACTGCTACGAGCTAGTGAGGGTAGGAGTAGGCGGAAAAAGCAGATAAATGCATGGCTGAGGAGCTGGTGCAAGAGAGAAGGCTTCACATTTTTGGATCATTGGAATCTCTTCTGGGGGAGAAGTGACCTATACAAGAAGGACCGATTGCATCTGAATTGGAAGAGGACTAATATACTCGAAGGGAGGTTTGCTAGAGCTGCTCGGGAAGATTTAAATCAGTAAGGTGGTGGTGGTGGTTGAGGGGGGGGGGGCAGGTAGATAGTGAGGAACAAGATCAATCTGAGACTGATACAGTTGGGGAAAGGAGCAAGTCAAACAGACAGGGCAGGCAGGAGCAAAGCAGAGAACGAGGTCAGACTGATGAATTAAACTGCATTTATTTCAATGCAGAAGGCCTAACAGGGAAGGCAGATGAACTCAGGCCATTGTTAGGAACATGGGACTGGGATATCATAGCAATTACAGAAATATGGCTCAGGGATGGACAGGACTGGCAGCCTAATGTTCCAGGATACAAATGCTATAGGAAGGATGGAAAGGGAGGCAAGAGAGGAGGGAGAGTTGCATTTTTGATAAGGGATAACATTATGGCTATACTTAGGGAGGATATTCCTGGGAATAGATCCAGGGACGTTATTTGGGTAGAACTGAGAAATAAGAAAGAGATGATCACCTTATTAGGGACAAACAAATTTGTAAGGAGATTTCAGTTATTTCTAAGAATAATAGGGTGGTTATGGGAGGAGATTTTAACTTTCCAAACATAAATTGGGACTGTCACTGTGTTAAGGGCTGAGATGGAGAGGAATTTGTCAAGTGTGTACAAGATCTACGCTTGGGAAACAAGGCAGGACAGGTGACTGAAGTATCAGTGGAGGAGAACTTTGGGGCCACCGACCATAATTCTATTAGTGATAGTAGGGTTTGCTTCTGTGCTGTGTATCTCTGTGACTCTCAGTATTTAGATATGCTCGTGTGATGCCAAAGCATACAAGGCTGGAATATAGGTTGGAATCGTTAAGTGACTATTTTTGACTGGAACTGACACAATGGGCAGCAGGGCCTTATTCTATGCCATAGTTCTCTATCACTCTGTGACATTTTCTACGTTGAGGGTAATTTTACTTCCAAGGGTGATAGTGATACAATTACTTCTAATAGGTTAACATCTAATGGCCAGTTATTCAGACCTCTTACCACTACCAGCACTGTTTTACATGCAACTAATGTCTTTTCTTTGGCAAAACACTGCTAAAAATGTTTGATCTCAGTCAAATAACTATGAACAAAATCAAGGTATTTTCGTTAATTGACAAGAGTGCAGAAGAATAATACCTTTCTTACTGGATTAGAAATCTGAAAGATTTACCTCCTCGTCTGAAGCTATGTGTGTGTCACAGAGATGTACAGCATGGAAACAGACCCTTCGGTTCAACTCGTCCATGCCAACCAGAGATCCTTACCTAATCTAGTCCCATTTGCCAGCACTTGGCTCATATCCCTTGACACCCTTCATATTCTTATAAACATACAGATGCCTTTTAAATGTTATCCTTGTATCAGCCTCCACCTCTTCCTCTGGCAATTCGATCCATACACGCACCACCCTCTACATAAAAAAGTTGCCCCTTAGGTCCCTTTTATAGCTTTCCTCCTCACCCTAAACCTATGCCCTCTAGTTCTGGACTCCTCTACCCCAGGGAAAAGGCCTTGTCTATTTACCCTATCCATGCCCCTCATGATTTTATAAACCTCTATAAGATCACCCCTCAGCCTCTGACACTCCAGGGAAAATAGCCCCAGCCTATTCAGCCTCTCCCTATAGCTCAAACCCTCCAATCCTGGCAACATCCTTGTAAATTTTTTCTGAACTCTTTCAAGTTTCACAACATCCTTCTGACAGGTGGAAGACCAGAATTGCACACAATATTCCAAAAGTGACCTAACCAATGTCTTCCACAGCCTCAACATGACCTCCCAACTCCCAATGCTCTGATGAATAAAGGAAAGCACACCAAATGCCTTCTTCAATATCCTATCTACCTGCGATCTCACTTTCAAGGAACTAATAAATTATACTCCAAGGTCTTTTTATTCAGCAATACTCCCAAGGACCTTACCATTAAGTAATAAGTCCTGCTAAGATTTGCTTTCCCAAAATGTAGCACCTCACATTTATCTAAATTAAACTCCATCTGCCACTCGTTGACCCATTGGCCCATCTGATCAAGATCCCGTTGTACTCTGAAATGACTTTCTTCACTGTCAACTACACCTCCAATTTTGGTCTCATCTACAAATTTACAATCTATGCCTCCTATGTTCACATCCAAATCACTTATATAAATGATGAAAAGCAATGGACCCAGCACCGGTTCTTGTGGCACTCCACTGGTCACAGGCCTCCAGTCTGAAAGGCAACCCTCCACCACCATTCTCTGTCTTCTACCTTCGAACCAGTTCTGTATCCAAATGGCAGTTCTCCCTGTATTCCATATGATCTAACCTTGCTAACCAGTCGACCATGAGGCAGCTTGTTGAATGCCTTACTGAACTCCATATAGAGCACATCTACTGTTCTGCCCTCAACCATCCTCTTCCTTACTGCTTCAAAAAAAATCAAGTTAGTGAGACATGATTTCCCACACACAAAGCCATGCTGCCTATCTCTAATCTGACCTTGCCTTTCCAAATACACATGAATCCTGTCCCTCAGGATTCCCTCCAACAACTTAACCACCACTGATCTCAGGCTCACGGGTCCATAGTTCCCTGGCTTTTCCTTACCACCTTCCTTAACTGGTGGCACCATGTTAGCCAACCTCCACTCTTCAGGCACCTCACCTGTGACTACCAATGGTACAAATATCTCAGTAAGAGGCCCAACAATCACTTCCCTAGCTTCCCACAGAGTTCTAGGGTACACCTGATCAGGTCATGGGGATTCATCCACTTTTATGCGTTTCAAGACATCCAACACAACCTCCTGTGTAATATAGACATTTTTCAAGATGTCACCATCTATTTCCCTACATTGTATATCTTCCACATCCTTCTTCAGAGTAAACACTGTTGCAAAATACTCATTTAGTATCTCCCCCAGCTCCTGCAATTTCACACAAAGGCTGCCTTGCTGATCTTTGAGGGGCCCAATTCTCTCCCTCGTTACCCTTTTGTCCTTAAATGTATTTATAGAATCTCTTTAGATTCTCCTTAACCCCATTTTCCAAAGCTATCTCATATCCCCTTTTTGCCCTCCTGATTTCCATCTTAAGTATACTCCTTCTGCCTTTATACTCTTCTAAGGATTCACTCAATGTCTCTTTTCTATACCAGAGATGTATTTCCTCCTTTTTCTTAACCAAACCCTCAATTTCTCTAGTCATCCAGCATTCCCTACATCTACCACCTTTCCTTTCATCCGAAGAGGAATATACTGTCTTTGGACTCTCATTATCTCATTTTTGAAAGCTTCCCATTTTCCAGCCATCCCTTTACCTGCGAACATCTGCGCCCAACCAGCTTTTGAAAGTTCTTGCTTAATATAGACATTTTTCAAGATGTCACCATCTATTTCCCTACATTGTATATCTTCCACATCCTTCTTCAGAGTAAACACTGTTGCAAAATTGGCCTTTCTCCAATTTAGAAAATAGAACACAGAACATAGAACAGTACAGCACAGTACAGGCCCTTTGGCACTTGACCTTGTGCCAGCCTTATATCTTACTCTAAGATCAGACTAATTTGCATACCCTTCATTGTACTAACTTCCATGTGCCTATCCAAGAGCCGCTTAAATGTCCCTAATATATCTGATTCTACTGTCACTGCCGGCAGTGCATTCTGCACACCCACCATTCTCTGAGTAAAGCACCTACCTCTGATATCTCCCCTAAACCTCCCTCCAATCACCTTAACATTATGCCACCTTGTGATAAACATTTCCACCTTGGGAAAAAGTCTCTGCCTATCCACTCTCTCCATGGCTCTCAACATCCTGTCCACCTCTATCAAGTCACCTCTCATCCTTCTTCGTTCCAATGAGAATAGCCCGAGCTCCCTCAACCTTTCTTCATAAGACATGCCCTCCAGGCAGCATCTTGGTAATGAGGCGACCAGAAATAAACACAATAATCCAAGTGTGGTCTCTCCAGGACTCTATAGAGCTGCAGCATAACCTCACAACTCTTAAACTCAGTCCCCCGGCTAATGAAAGCAAACACACCGTATGCCTTCTTAACAACCTGGGTGGCAACTTTGACGGATCTATGGACATGGAGCCCAAGATCCCTCTGTTCCTCTGCACTGCCAAGAATTTTGCCTTTAACTCTGTATTCTGCATTCAAAATTGAACTTCCAAAGTGAATGATTCACACTTTTCCAGGTTGAACTCCATCTGCCACTTATCAGCCCAGCTTTGCATCCTGTCAATGTCTCGTTGCAATCTACAACAGCCCTCCACACTACCCACAACTCCACCAACCTTTGTGTCATCGATAAACCTACTCATCTACCCTTCCACTTCCTCATCTAAGTCACTTATAAAAATCACAAAGAGCAGAGGTCCCAGGACAGATCCTTGTGAACACCACTGGTCACCGAGCTCCAGGCTAAATGCTTTCTGTCTACCACCACCCACTACCTTCTATGGACCAGCCAATTCTGTATGCAGACAGGTTTCCCTGTATCCCATGCCTCCTTACTTTCTAAATGAACTTACCACGGAGAACCTTATCAAACGCCTTGCTAAAATCTAGGTACACCACATCGACTGCTCCAGCTTCATCAACGTGTTTTATCACATTCTCAAAGAATTCAATAAGGTTTGTGAGGCACGACATGCCCCTCACAAAGCCATGCTGACTATCTCTAATCAAACTATGCTTTTCCAAGTAATCATAAATCCTGTCTCTCAGAATCCTCTCCAATACTTTGCCCACCACAGATGTAAGACTGACTGGTCAATAATTCCCAGATTATCCTATTTCCTTTGTTGAACAAGGGAATAACATTTGCACCCTCCAATCATCTGGCACTAACTCCAGTGGAGGGTGAGGATGCAAAGATCATCACCAAAGGCGCAGCAATCTCTTCCCTCATTTCTTGTAGTATCCTAGGGTGTGTCCCATCTGGCCCAAGGGATTTACCTATCCTTACATTTTTCAAAATCTTCAGCACATCCACCTTCCTAACATCAACCTTTCACGCTGTCCTCAGACACGTCAAGGTCCCTCTCAGTAGTGAATACTGAAGCAAAGTATTCATTAAGGCTCTCCCCTACTTCCTCTGACTCCAGGCGCAAGCTCCCTCCACTATCCCTGATCGGCTTTACCCTCACTTGTTCCTCACATAAATGTAGAATGCCTTAGGGTTTTCCTTAATCCTACCTGCTGAAACTTTTCATGCCCCCTTCTAGCTCTCCTAAGTCCATTCTTCAGTTCCTTCCTGGCTACCTTGTAACCCTCGAAAGCCCTGTCTGATCTTTGCCTCCTCAACCTTAAGTAAGCCTCCTTCTTCCCGTTGACTGGATGTTCCACATCCCTTGTCACCGAAGGTTCCTTCACCCTACCATCCCCTCCTTGCCTCAGTGGGACAAACTTATCCAGCACGATCAGCAGGTGTTCCCAAAACAATTTCTATATTTCTGTTGTGAAAGTTAGAACTTTAACTTTTAGATCTGATCTATCATTTTCCATCACTATTTTAAAACTAATAGAATCATGGCTGCTGGCCCAAAGTGCTCCCTCACTGACACGTCAGTCACCTGCCCTGCCTTATTTCCCAAGAGTCAGTCAAGTTTTGCACCTTCGCTTGTTGTATATCTACATACTGAATCAGAAACGTTTTGTGCACATGATTAACAAAATTCCTCTCCATCTAAACCCTTAACACTGTGTTGGAAAGTTAAAATCCCGTATCATAACCACCCTATTATTCTTACAGAGAACTGAGATCTCCTTACAAATTTGTTTCTCGATTTCCCTCTGACTATTAGGGGGTCTATAATACAATCAGAATAAGGTGATTATCCCTTTCTTATTTCTCAGATCCACCCAAATAACTTTCCTAGATGTATTCCCAGGAATATCCTCCCTAAGTACAACCGTAATGCTATCCCTTACCAAAACCATCACTCTCCCTCCTCTCTTGCCTCCCTTTCTGTCCTTCCTGTAGCATTTGTATCCTGGAACATCAAGCTGCCAGTCCTGCCCAGCCCTGAGCCATGTTTCTGTAATTGCTATGATATCCCAGTCCCATGTTCCTAACCATGCCCTGAGTTCATCTGCCTTTCCTGTTAGGCCTTTCGTATTGAAATAAATGCAGTTTAATTTATCAGTCCTACTTCTTTCTTTGCTTTGTTCCTGCTTGCCCTGACTGTTTGACTCACTCCTTTTCCCAACTGCACCAGTCTCAGATTGATCTCTTTTCTCACTATCTCACTGGATCCCACTGCCCCCCCCCCCCAACATTTTTCCTACTTTAAATCCTCCTGAGCAGCTCCAGCAAATCTCCCTGCCAGTTTATTAGTCCCCTTCCAATTCAGATAGAATCTATCCTTCTTGTACAGGTCACATCTACCCAGAGGAGATTCGAATGATCCAAAAACATGAACTCTTCTGCCCTGTACCAGCTCCTCAGCCACACCTGGTCTATCCTCTTATTCCTACCATTACTAGCTCATAGTACCAGGAGTAATCCAAATTTTACTACCCCCGAGGACCTCCTTATTAAATTCCTGCTTAACTTCGTGTATTCAGAAACTTTCTTCAGAATCTCATCCATTTCTGTTCCTATATCATTAGTTCCAATGTGTACAATGACCTCCTGCTGGCCCCTCTCCCCTTTGAGAACATGCTGCACCCTCTCTGAGATATCCTTGATTCTGGCAGCAGGGAGGCAACATACCATTCTAATTTCTTGCTGCTGGTTGTGGAAATATCAGCCTGTGCCTCTGATTAGAAAGTCCCCTATCACAATCAATCTCCTGGAACCTGATGTACCCCTCGTTACATTAGAGCCAGCTTCGATACCAGAAACTTGGCTCTTCGTGCTGCATTCCCCTGAGAGTCCATCACCCTCTACATTTTCAAAAACGATATACTTGTTTGAGATGGGGATAGTCACAGGAGATTCCTGAATTACCTGACTCTCTCTTCTACCTATCCTGGAGGTAACCCATTTACCTGACAATAAGTGCGGTTTATCTCCTTTCCTATAATTGCCATCCATCACACCCCCTAGCTGCCATAAATTCCTCATAGCCTCTAATTGTCGCTCCAATTGATCCATGTGATCTGATCAGATTTGCAACCAAACACACTTCCTGCAAACATAATCATCAGCAACATGGAAACTCTCCCTAAACCCCCACATCCGATAGGAAGAGCACATCAGTCAAGGTCATATTTGCACCTTAACAATCTACTGACCCAGAAAATAACACAGTCTTACTGTTCTAAAAACACTGCTCCAGGTGGGGTTATATTTTTAAAATTTTACAAGAGACAGATCTCAATAAAACATACAATCAAAAATAAACCCATTCACCTCATTATTGTGCATTTACAGCAAGATTACACTGAAAGATTATGCACTTATCTGTTCCTGTGCTGTGAGCTCTTCCATACAGGTTCCTCCAAGGTCAGCTGTGATTTTGCTGTTTTTAAAATTATTCCTAGAAGCACTGCGATGTCCTGAGACACTTGAACTCAAACAACAACGACAGTAACTGTGCAAGTTCACTGCTGTGTCAGACAGCACTGTAGGTTTCTTTCTCTGACCATATGGCCGCTGCCAGTCTTCCTCCTTTTTAAATTGCCATTGTTTCGATCTCCACGCTCCCCCCCCCCAGCTGCCAAAGTTGCAAAACAAAGCAACAGCTTATACAACAGTGATTGCTGCTCCTGGAGTTCGAGGAAATCACCTCCAATACTTAAAATACCTCAGTAAAGGAGCAGCTCTTAAAGCCACAATTTTTTGCTGTTCTCCATCTTGGATTACCCAGAATCCTCATCATGGTAGCTTTTATTTTAATTTGTTTTTGGGCTGTCAATGTCACTGGAGAGCCAGCATTTATTGTCCCTTGATCTGACTACTTTGTTAATGCCATTTCAGAGGGCAGTTAACTGTCAACCAAATCATGAGAGGCACAGGTAAGGTAAATAGCCAACAGCTTTTCCCCAAACTGGAGGGCATAGGTTTAAGGTGAAGAGAGAAGAGATACAAAAGGGTCCGGAGGGGCAATTTTTCCACACGAGGATGGGGAGTGTCTGTAACGGGCTACTGGGGCAGTGGTGGAGTCAAGTACAATTTTGTCATTTTAGAAATATTTGGACAGGTACATGGATGGGATAGATATGGAGGGATATGAACCAAATGCAAACAAATGGGACTTGACTAGTTGTGAAAACTGGATGGCATGGACAAGTTGGGCTAAAGGGTTTGATTCCTTGCATAACCCTCTCTGACTCTAAATTGCTGTGAGTCTGAGATCACACATTAAGCCAGACCAGGTTAAAATGAGAAACGTTGTTCTCCTAAGGACTTCAGTGAACCTGACTTTCTTTCTGAAATAAAAGACCCCATCTGTCCAGAGCATTTAGCCTGGGGTTCTGGATTAATAGTACAGTGATATTGCCACTATATCACTGCCTTTTAACAAAGGCAAGGAATTTAACTTTGAATAGGTTAATAAATCTGAAATCGAAACATGTCATTAATGCTGGCAGTCTTGAAATTAATTGGTGGTTATAAACACCCACTTCTCCAATGAAGAAAATCTGTGTCCTCTTTGTGTGATTCTAGACCTCATCAATGTAATCAAATCTAAATGCTAAATTCTTGATATGATCTGATAGCTCTCTACCTTAAGAGGTAATTGAAGTGTAAGAAGGCAGAAACATGTACAATTTAATATTATTAGTTTTGAGATGCTGTGCAAGAGCAATTTATTTTCTATAACTAACTCTCATGCAAAATAAGCAAGTAGAATCGGTGCTAACAGTTTTAAGCAAAGTGAAATGAAGGCTAGCATTGTCTAAGTTTTTAAGTGAGGCACCCAGCAAAGGGAGGAGGTCCTATGGTATCGTGGATAATACCTTGCTTCTCATCCAGAAACGTCAGGTCCAAATCCCAGAACAGGACTTGATGGCCAAGGTATGTGTGTTCATAATGCAGCCAAAGTAGGTGGAAGAATGTTTCACACATTTCCAGCCAGTAGAGAGATTGAAATCAAGAAATATATCTCTTCTTTAGAGAGGAGGTTCCATTGATTTGGTCAGTACTAAACCTCTCATTTCACATATTGTGTTGCTCTCTGTATTTTTGTTCAATTAATTTCTATTATTTCATCCTTCTTAATCTTAAATGAGATGTTAACAAATGTAATCATGTAATTAACCAGATATAAACAAGAAAGGAAGAGGTGCCTGCTCTGTGATGCGATTGAAACTAATTGGAACTCCAAACATCATTATGCAGAGCTCTAGACTACAACATGCATATAAACATTCAGATTGCCAACAGAACCCTGGACTCTTTGGGGAGCTGGTTGTCTTAATTAGCCAGACTGTTAGTGGGGATCATACTGGTGCTGACAGGGGTGCAATCCCATTTCTAGTTGGAGTAGATTCAGGATCTGCCTCCTTGTCCTACACATGCTGGAGATAATAGCTGAAGAACACAAGGAATGTCTCAGGAATTGCCATATGTTGAAGCTCCTGAATCCTCTGTATTTCCAGGGCAGCACACTTGTATAAGCAAACTTATAGACTATTTACACAATGAAGAGGATTTGTCTCATTTCCCGAATAAATGCCATTTGCCTATGAATTGCACATCTTCTTGCATTTTGGCACATACTGCTCACCAGTGTCGTGAATGGTGCTGAACATTTTGCAATCATCAGTGAACATCACTCTTAAAAAGGGCAGTGGATACCGGCACTGCTCACTATTTTATGAAAGGGTGGTTTCATCTTGGAAATCTCAAACTCAATGATAGCAACTCTATTTTTATGGCACTAGGCATGGTGGCTCAGTGGTGAGCACTGCAGCCTCACAGCGCCAGGGATCTGGGTTCAATTCTCGCCTTGGGCAACTGTCTGTGGAGTTTGTACATTCTCCCCTTGTCTGCGTGGGTTTCCTCCGGGTGCTCCGGTTTCCTCCCACAGTCCAAAGATGTGCAGGTTAGGTGAATGGGCCATGCTAAATTGCCCGTAGTGTTAGGTGCATTAGTCAGGGGTAAATGTAGGGGAATGGATCTGGGTGAGTTGCTCTTCAGAGGGTCGGTGTGGACTTGTTGGGCCGAAGGGCCTGTTTCCACACTGTAGGGAATCTAATCTAATCCTGCCATGTGAGGAAGGATGTCCACACAAACTCTTAGACAGAAGACAGCTTGATCTTGATTGAACAGTAAATATTTAAAACACAGCATTGCTAGATAGGTATATAACATCATAAGACCATTATATGTAGAAGCAGAAATAGACCATTCAGCTCATTGAGTTAGCTCTGCCATTCAATGAGATCATAGCTGATTTCCTCAATTGCACTTCCATGTCTTTTCCCCGTAATCCTTGATTCCTACTGATTTAAAATCTATGTAGCCTTGAATGAACCAACCTCTATTGCATTCTGTGGCAAAGAATTCCATCAATTCACGACTCTCAGGGAGAAGAAATTCCACCTCATCTCTGCCTTAAATGGTGACTCCCTTATTCTGAGGTTACACCCTAGCGTCCTAGACTCTCCCACAAGAGGAAACGACCTTTCTATATCTACTCTGTCAAGTCCCCTAAGAATCCTGAAAGTTTCAAAGTGGGCGTCTCTCATTCTTCTGCACTCCAGTGAATATGGGCTACTCAACCTCTTCTCAAAAGACAGTCCTTCCATATCTAGGATCAGCCCAGTGAACCTTCTTTACACTGCCTCCAATACAGAATATCTTGGCATAGACAAGGGGACCAAAGCAGTTCTCCGTGGTCCATCTGCACATCCGTAATTATCTCATAAAAACTTTGGAACATATGAATCGGGAACAGAAGGAAATCACTTGACCCCATCTGCTATTCTGTAAGATCATGGCTGATCTGAATTCTCCACGTTCCCACCTTCAGCCACAATATCATAGTCAGTACACATTAGATTAGATTCCCTACAGTGTGGAAACAGGCCCTTCGGCCCAACCGGTCCACACCGATCCTCCAAAGAGCAACCCACCCAGATCCATTCCACTACATTCACCCCTGACTAATGCACCTAACACTACGGGCAATTTAGTATGGCCAATTCACCTAACCTGCACATCTTTGGACTGTGGGAGGAAACCGGACCACACGGAGGAAACCCATGCAGACACGGGGAGAACGTGCAAACTCCACACAGACAGTTGCCCAAGGTGGGAATTGAATCCAGGTCTCTGGCGCTGTGAGGCAGTAGCGCTAACCACTGAGCCACCGTGTTGCCCAGTATTTACTACTGTAAATAAATGTTAGTAACATTGAGGATGAACATTGAAGCAATATACCCCTCTGGTGAACACATAACATATATTCCTCCTTGGAACAGATCTTTATATCCTAATGGAGAGAGCCTTTTCTGTGATGTCAGTAAACTCTTGCAGGCATTAGCTGCCTCATACAATAATTCTCACTTCCAATCGTCTGAAAGAAGGAAGAATAAAGAGATTGAAGATGGTTGGCCCTTGAACACTACCTTGATGAACTCCTGGAGCAACAATGAGAGGCTGAGATAACTCACTTCCATCAACCACATACCTTCCTTGGCTCAGTATGGCTCCAGGTAGTGGATTGTTTAATCTCAATGAAGTCAATTTTTCTGGTGTTCTTTGGTCCTATACTCAAACTTGATATCAAAGAAAGTCACACTTACTTGACCTCTTCAATTCTGTTCTTTTGTTCATGCCTTGTTACTGGTGAGCAAGCATGGATTGCTAACACTGCTGGCAAGCACCTTCTATCACTTTTCCACTAGGGGACCCTGCAGCCTTCTGAACCCAATATCAAGTTCAATAGCTTAAGGACTTAGCACTCCCATGTCCTTACCCCAACCCTGGCACACCACATAATCTGCTATTACACACAACCCATTGGTAACCATTAACAGTCCCCATTAATAGCTATTCACCCTCTTTGCCAGATTGTTATCCACTCCTTTGTCTGTCCAACTGTCCTTCTCTCCCTTTGGGCTCTATCCCCACCTATCATTCACTCTTCATCCCCTTCCTCCACCCTATCTTCCGCATATAAATCTACACTTTCCTAGCTAGCATCAGTTCTGAGGAAGGGTCACTTTCTCAGAAATCACATTACTTCTGATTTCTCGCCAAGATGCTGCCAGACCTGCTGAGCTTTTCCAGCAATTTCTGTTTTTGTTTCTGATTTGCAACATCTGCAGCTCTTTCAGTTTCTACCTTCTATCACTTTGCTGATCAAAAGTGGACTGACGGGATCATGATCAGCTTGACTGAATCATCTGACATTTCTTGTGGGCTGGATTTTCCACTTTGTCAGATGTATGCCAGTATTTTAGCTGTTCTGGAACAACTTGGCGAGAGGCACTACTTGTTCATAATGACCTCAGAGAGTGCTGGAAAAACTCAGTAGGTTTTGCAGCATCTGTGGATAGAGAAAAATAAAGTTGATGTTTCAAGTCTGGCAGGACTCTTCTTCAGAACAGGAGTTCAGGAATACAATTTTTCAACAGCACAGTGGAGATATATCAGGCTTTGCTGTATCCAATGCACTTAATCATTTCTTGATATCACATGGAGTGAATCTCATTGGCTGAAGGCAAATATACCTGAAGATAGTATGATTTTCGTAAATTTCATTTGGGATTCTCTCCACAGTATCTCTGTTTTTTATAATATGAATACTCTGCACAGTATTCCAAATGTGGTTTATTAGGTTGTAATCATATTTTCACATTAAAATTTTACATTTCAACTTTATCCCTCTAAAAATGAACCCCAGTGTTTGTTTGATTGTTGTTGGTATGGACAGATTGTAAGTTTTAAAACAAAATCTCTCTCCCTCTTCTCATACCTATACATTGCCTGAATAGCTCAGTCGGTAGAGCATCAGAGTTTTAATCTGAGTGTCCAGAGTTCAGGTTCCTGTTCAGTTGCTGTTTTAAGGGCTCAGTGGTTAGCACTGCTGCCTTAAGGTACTAGGGACCCGGGTTCAATTCCACCCTTGGGCAACTGTCTGTATGAAGGTTGCACATTCTCCCTGTGTCTGTGTGGGTTTCCTCCCACAATCCAAAGATGTGCAGGTTAGGTGGATTGGCCATGCTAAATTGCCCATAGCATTCAGGGATGTGCAGGCTAGGTGTTTTATTCAGGGGTAAATGTGGAGTAACAGGGTAAGGGAATGGGTCTGGGTGGGTTACTCTTTGGAGGGTCGGTGTGGACTTGGGCTGAAGGGCCTATTTCCATTCTGGTTCTTCTCTCTGATGGGCTGATTGATATTTAATTATTCCCTTTAATTTAACAACAAGGTTTATTTGCCCAGCACCCTCTGCTTCTTGAGTCTGACTTTGCAAAAGCCATAACTATGTTGTGGCAAAGTTAAACCAGAAATAAAGTTTATTTCACAACTCTTAGAGATGGGGGAAATCCAGCAACACAACTGTAGGACTCTAACCCTCCTAACTCTTATACTCTATGGCATACTCTATGGAAGCATGGCATTCCAACTGGAACTCTATCAACAAACACATCGAGTTAGACCCCATCTACCACCCCCTGAGAAAAGGAACAGCAAGTGGCTTCACCACAGGAAATAACATCAGCACAGGAAATGACATCACCAACCCAAAGAAACCCAAACATATAAATAGAAAGCAGAAATTTTCAGCATTTCTTCGCCTGAGGCCCACTGAAGATGTTACCTAGTAGGGTAACGAAATGTCTAGAAATGAACCTACCAGCTCAGTGAGCAAACCTACATCCAAAACCTCGACTTGAGCTACAAATCTTCTCAAAACTTGCTAAGAATATTATCTGTTCCAGCACCAATCCAAAAACTTGAACACAGAATCTGAGCTGACTCTCTAATGCAATAATGAGGAAATGCTACACTGTTGGATGGCGATGTCTCACAGATAAGTTATTGAATCAAAGGCCTATCTATTCTCTCAGATAAACACAATGAATTTCAGGTCATGATTTGAAAAAGTACATACAAGCTTTCCCCAATATCGTGGTCAATATTTATCATTGTGTGACATCACACAAAAAAATCAAATTTCATTTTCACATCTCAAATCATCACAACAGAGCTGCACTTCAAAAGTATTTTGTTGACTGCAAATTGCTCTTGAAGTTATGAAGAATAGGTTTCCCTTCACTAGTTGCTAATGAGAAAGTGCTTTTATTCAGATACACTCACCTGACAGCACATCTGTCCATACAGGAATGGTTTATCATTAGTTGAGTACACGTTCGTCATGTCAACAGGAATTCAAGTTCACCCCAATGTTTTTATTCCATGTATCTCAATCAGTAATCAGAGCTGATTGATGATTAGGGATAAATTAATTTGAATCCTTAGAAGAGTATAAAGGCAGTAGGAATATACTTCGGGGGGAAATCAGGAGAGCAAAAAAGGGGACATGAGCTAGCTTTGGCAAATAGAATTAAAGAGAATCCAAAGAGTTTTTACAAATGCATTAAGGACAAAAGGGTAATTAGGGACAGAATAGGGCCCCTCAAAGATCAGCAAGGCGGTCTTCATGTGGAGCCGCAGAAAATGGGAGACATACTAAACGAGTATTTTGCATCAGTATTTACTGTGGAAAAGGATATGGAAGATTATAGAAAGTAGCAAAATAGATGGTGACACCTTGCAAAATGTCCATATTACAGAGGAGGAAGTGCTGGATGTCTTGAAACGTATAAAGGTGGATAAATCCCCAGGACCTGATCAGGTGTACCCTAGAACTCTGTGGGATGCGAGAGAAGTGATTGCTGGGCCTCTTGCTGAGATATTTGTATCATCGATAGTCACAGGCGAGGTGCCGGAAGAATGGAGGTTGGCTAACATGGTGCCACTCTTTAAGAAGGGTAGTAAGGACATGCCAGGCAACTCTAGACTGGTGAGTCTGACCTCGGTGGTGGGCAAGTTGTTGGAGTGAATCCTGAGGGACAGGATGTACATGTATTTGGAAAGGCAAGGACTGATTAGGGATAGTCAACATGGCTTCATGCGTTTGAAACCATGTCTCACAAACTATATTGAGTTTTCTGAAGAACAAAGAGGATTGATGAGGGCAGAGCAGTAGATGTGATCTATATGGACTTCAGAAAGGTGTTCGACAAGGTTCCCCATGGGAAACTGGTTAGCAAGGTTAGATCTCACGGAATACAGAGAGAACTCGCCATTTAGATACAGAACTGGCTCAAAGGTAGAAGACAGAGGGTGGTGGTGGAGGGTTGTTTTTCAGTGGAGGTCTGTGACCAGTGGACTGCAACAAGGATCGGTACTGGGTCCTCTACTTTTTGTCATTTATATAAATGATTTGGAAGTGAACTTAAGAGGTATAGTTAATAGGTTTGCAGATGACACCAAAATTGGAGGTGTAATGGACGCGAAGAAGGTTACCTTAGATTACAACAGGATCTGGACCAGATGGGCCAATGGGCTGAGAAGTGGCACATGGAGTTTAATTCAGATAAATGCAAGGTGCTGCATTTTGGGAATGCAAATCTTAGCAGGACTTATACACTTAATGGTAAGGTCCTAGGGAGTGTTGCTGAACAAAGACACCTTGGAGTGCAGGTTCATAGTTCCATGAAAGTGGAGTCACAGGTAGATAGGATAGTGAAGAAGGTGTTTGGTATGCTTTCTTTTATTGGTCAGAGTATTGAGTACAGGAGTTGGGACATCATGTTGCTGCTGTACAGGACATTGATCAGGCCACTGTTGGAATATTGCATGCAATTCTGGTCTCCTTCCTATCGGAAAGATGTTGTGAAACTTTAAAGGGTTCAGAAAAGATTTACAAGGATGTTGGAGGATCTGAGCTACAGGGAGAGGCTGAACAGGCTGGGCTGTTTTCCCTAAGTGTCGGAGGCTGAGGGGTGACCTTATAGAGGTTTACAAAATTATGAGGGGCATGGATAGGATAAGAAGACAAAGTATTTTCCCTGGGGTGGGGGAGTCCAGAACTAGAGGACAGAGGTTTAGGGTGAGAAGGGAAAGATATAAAAGAGACCCATAAGGCAACTTTTTCATGCAGAGGGTGGTACGTGCATGGAATGAGCTGCCAGAGGAAGTGGTGGAGGCTGGTACAATTGCAACATTTAAAAGGCATTCGGATGGGTATATGAATAGGAAGGGTTTGGAGGGATATGGGTGGGGTGCTGGCAAGTGGGACTAGATTGGGTTGGGATATTTGGTCGGCATGGACGGGTTGGACTGAAGTGTCTGTTTCCATGCTGTACATCTCTATGACTCTATGACTATGACAAGTTAACATTAAATAGCAGAACATGGGTATCTTACTAGTCCATACAATATTTCTAACAGAAAATTAATCAGGATATTTAATAGAAAGTGGGCAGGTATATTCTAGTTAATCTAGTGATTAGTGAAAAGTACTTTCATGAATATTATGCATTGTATACTAGATTAATGAGGATTAAACATGGTAAATAAAAGATCAGCTGAAGGAAGGATGTTGTGAAACTTGAAAGGGTTCAGAAAAGATGTACAAGGATGTTGCCAGGGTTGGAGGATTTGAGCTATAGGGAGAGGCTGAACAGTCTGGGGTTATTTTCCCAGGAGCGTCGGAGGCTGAGGAGTGACCTTATAGAGGTTTATAAAATCATGAGGGGCATGGCTAGCATGAATATCCATGGTCTTTTTCCCAGGGGAGGGGAGTCCAAAACTAGACAACATATGTTTAAGGTAGAAAGGGTGAGGTTTAAAAGAGACCTAAAGGACAACATTTTCATGCAAAGGGTGGTGTGTGTATGCAATGAGCTGCCAGAGGCAGTGGTGGAAGCTGGTATAATTACAACATTTAAAAGGCATCTGGGTGGGTATACGAATAGGAAGGGTTTAGAGGGATATGGCTGGCAAGTGGGACTAGATTAATTTAGGATATCTGGTCAGCATGGACAAGTTAGACCAAAGGATTTGTTTCTGTATTGTATAATCTCTAACTCTATGACTATTACTGGAGGATTAATATTGTATGTAGTATATCACATATTAAGGATTTTCTTTTAAATTGTTATTGCTTGTAAAGCGTTCAGTTATCAGCCATCCCTAGTTGCCTTGAGAAAGTGATGGTGGTGAGCTGTTTTCTTGAATTATTGTAGTCCATTTAGTGTAGGTGACTCCACAAAATTTCATCCCTTTTTTGAGACTTTCTAGCAGTTGGTAAAACTAAACGATTTGCTAGTTCTTGTTGCCAGTGGCTATTTCAGAGGGCAGTTAAGAGCTAACCATATTGCTGTGGTTCTGGAATCACGTGTAGACTGAGTAAGAATGGCAGGGTTCTTACCTGAAAGGACCATTCGTGTGAACTAGATGGGTTTTTGCAACAATACTGATTTAATCATGACCTTTCATAGAACATAGAACAATACAGTGCAGAACAGGCCCTTCAGCCATCGATGTTGCGCCGATCTGTGAACTAATCTAAGCCCATCCCCCTACACTATCCCATCATCATCCATATGCTTATCCAAGGATTGTTTAAATGTTCCTAATGTGGCTGAGTTAACTACACTGGCAGGCAGGGCATTCCATGCCCTTACCACTCTCTGAGTAAAGAACCTGCCTCTGACATCTGTCTTAAATCTGTCATCCCTCAATTTGTAGCTGTGCCCCCTCGTACAAGCTGACGTCATTATCTTAGGAAAAAGACTTTCACTGTCTACCCTATTTAATCCTCTGATCATCTTGTATGTCTCTATCAAATCCCCCTCAGCCTTCTTCTCTCCAATGAGAACAGACCCAAGTCTCTCAGCCTTTCCTCATAAGACCTTCACTCCAGACCAGGCAAATCTCCTCTGCACCTTTTGCAATGCTTCCACATCCTTCCTGTAATGGGGCGATCAGAACTGTACACAATATTCCAAGTGCAGCCGCACTAGCGTTTTGTATAGTTGCAAAACTACATCACGGCTCCAGAACTCAATCCCTCTATCAATAAAACCTAACACACCGTATGCCTTCTTAACCGCAGTATCAACCCTGGGTGGCAACTTTCAGGGATCTATGTACATGGACTCCAACCCTCTGCACATCCACACTACCAAGAATCTTTTCATTGACCTAGTATTCTGGCTTCCTTTTATTCTTCCCAAAGTGAATCACCTCACATTTATCTGCATTGAACTCTATTTGCCACCTCTCAGCCCAATTCTGCAGTTTATCCAAGTCCCCCTGCAACCTGCAACATTCTTCCACACTATCCACTACTCCACCAACTTTAGTGTCATCTGCAAACTTACTAATCCATCCACCTATGCCCGCATCGAAGTAATTTATAAAATTAACAAACAACAGTGGTCCCACAACAGATCCTTGTGGCACACCACTAGTTACCAGATTCCAGGCTATTTTCCATCAACCACCACTCGCTACCTTCTCACAGAAAGCCAGTTTCTAATCCAAACTGCTAAATCACACTCAATTCCATGCTTCTGCATTTTCTTCAGCCTACCATGTAGAACCTTATCAAAGGCCTTACTGAAGTCCATGTACACCACGTCAACTGCCCTACCTTCATCCACATGCTTGGTCACCTTTTCAAAAAACTCAATGAGGTTTGTGAGACATGACCTACCCTTAATAAAACCATGTTGAGTATCTGCAATCAAATTGTTGCTTGCTAGATGATTATAAATCCTATCTCTCACAATCCTTTCTAAAACTTTTCCTACAACAGACGTAAGGCTCACTGGTCTATAATTACCTGGGTCATCTCTGCTGCCCTTCTTGAACAAGGGTACAACATTTGCAATCCTCCAGTCCTCTGCTACTAAACCTGTAGACAATGACCACTCAAAGCTCAAAGCCAAAGGCTCCAACACCTCCTCCCTAGCTTCCCAGAGAATCCTCGGATAAATCCCATCCGGCCCAGGGGTCTTCTCTACTTCCACTCCTTCTAGAATTGGTAACACCTCTTCCTTACTTACCTCGATCCTTTCTAGTTTAATATCCCATATCTCATTCTTCTCCCCTACAATATTCTCCTTTTCCTGAGTGAAAACTGATGAGAAATATTCATTTATCACCTCTCCGATCTCCACAGGGTCCACACACAACTTCCCACATCTATCTTTGACTGGCCCTATTCCTACCCTGGTCATCCTTTTATTCCTCACATACCTATAGAAAGCTTTAGGGTTGTCTTTTATTCCAAATGCTAAAGACTGCTCATGTCCTCTCTATGCTCTTCTTAACTCTCTCTTTAAATTCTTCCTAGCTAATCCGTAACTCTGTATCGCCTCATCTGAACCATCTTGTCTCATCGTCATATAAGCCTCCTACTTCCGCTTAACAAGAGGTGCAATTTCTTTAGTAAAGGAAGGAGGTGTTGTATATTCTAAAAGGCATTAAGGTAGTCAAGTCCCCAGTTCCGGATGGGATCTATCCCAGGTTACTGAGGGAAGCAAAAGAGGAAATAGCTGGGGCTTTAACAGATATCTTTGCAGTATCCTTGAAAATGGGGGCGGTCTCAGAGGACTGGAGAATTGCTAATGTTGTCCCCTTATTTAAGAAGGGTAGCAGGGATAGTCTAAGTAATTACAGACATGTGAGCCTGATATCAGTGGTAAGGAAGCTACTGGAGAAGATACTAAGCGATAGGATATATACCCATTTGGAAGAAAATGGGCTTATCAGTGATAGGCAGCATGGTTTGTGCAGGGAAGGTCATGTCTTACAAACCTAACAGAATTCTTTAAAGAGGTGACAAAGTTGATTGATGAGGGAAAGGATGTAGATGTCATATACATGGACTTTAGTAAGGCATTTGATCAGGTTCCTCATGGTAGGCTGATGAAGAAGATGAAATCGCATGGGGTCCAGGGTATTCTAGCTAGATGGATAGAGAACTTGTTGGGCAATAGGAGACAGAGAGTAGTAGTGGAAGGGAGCTTCTCAAAATGGAGACCTGTGATCAATGGTATCCCACAGGGATCTGTGTTGGGACCACTGTTGTTTATGATATACATAAATGATTTGGAGGAAGGTGTAGATTGCCTAATTACCAAGTTTGCAGATGATACTAATGTTAGTGGAGTAGCTGATAGCGAAGGGGACTGTCAGAGATTACAGCAGAATATAGATAGATTGGAGAGTTGGGCAGAGAAAAGGCAGATGGAGTTCAATTCAGACAAATGCAAGGTGATGCATTTTGGAAGATCTAATTCAAGAGCGAACCATACAGTAAATGGAAAAGTCCTGGGGAAAACTGATGTACGGAGAGATCTGGGTGTTCAGGTCCATTGTTCCCTGAAGGTGGCAACACAGGTCAGTAGAGTGGTCAAGAAGGCATATGGCATGTTTTCCTTCATTGCACGGGGTATTGAGTACAAGAGTTGGCAGGTCATATTACAATTGTAAAAGACTTTGGTTCAGCCACATTTGGAATACTGCGTACAGTTCTGGTCACCACATTACCTATAGGATGTGGATGCTTTGGAGAGGGTGCAGAGGAGGTTCGCCAGGATGTTGCCTAGTATGGAGGATGTTAGCTATGGATAGATGTTGAGTAGATTAGGATTATTTTCATTGGAAAGAAGGATGTTGAGGGGGGACCTGATTGAGGCCTTCAAAATCATGAGAGGTATAGACGGGGTGGATAGCAAGAAACTTTTTTCCCAGAGTGGGGGACTGAATTACTTGGGGTCATGAGTTCAAAGTGAGAGAGGAAACATTTAGTGGAGATATGTGTGGAAAGTTCTTCACGCAGAAGGTGGTGAGTGCCTAAAATGCGTTGCCAGTGGAGATGGTTGGGGAGGGATCGATAGCATCATTTAAAATACATGAATGGGCGGGGAGCAGAGGGATGCAGATCCTGAGAAGATAGGCGACAGGTTTAGATAGAGGATCTGGATCAGTGCAGGCTTGGAGGGCCGAAGGGCCTGTTCCTGTGTTGTAATGTTTTTTGTTCTTTGTATGTGACACATAAGTGTATACATGCAAAAACACTCTGATACTTACAACTTACACAGCCAAATATACATTCTAACTTACACAACACACACACAGGCACACACATTTACACACATGTACACTCAGAATTCTCTCATCGGTGCTTTCTCCTTCTGCCTTTGTTGCTGATTTTAGAATACTCAACTTTAATTCCAATAAGGCACAGAGAAAATCAAATAAGTAGGTCACCTGAATTATTTGAATTTGAGCAGACAACTGACCTCAGCACAACTGAAATGCTGTCACTTTTACACAATCCATTGACTCTGAGCAGATTCCCAGAACAAATGCAGAGTTACACTGCAAAGGAGCATTCTGTAAGGGGGATTCATTTGTTTCCAATACCGTGCAAAATCTGTAAGAAATCTTAGAAAGACAGCAGTTAAACCTATCAAAACACAAACACAACCGACAGTACGTTTTCATCAAGAAGAGAAAAAGAGAGAAATATGTAAAAATAGTCCTTTTAATTTTGCTCATTCTGGTGATTTTTGGTCTGCAGCAGTCTCACAGAAACTGTGGGCAATTTGAAACCGTACTGTTGATGGTAAGCCTGAAGAATATGTGTGAAATTACGGAAGAAAGCCATTCAGCCCATTGAGCTTGTGGAAGCCCTCTGTGATCGAAGCTTATTTAGTCCTTCTTCTTTGCTCTTTTTTTCCTGTAACTCTGCTGTTTTCTATTCAGGTAATTATTCAAATCCCTTTCAAAGATATAATTGAATCTGTCACCACCACAGTTGTAATATATTCAGATCACTGCCAAAAGAAAATATTTATCCTTGTATCCCATTTGGTTTGTTTGCCAATCAGTATAAATTAATTCCCTTTGCTTCTCAACCTTCCTTCCAACTGCAATAGTTTCTATCAACTCTGTCCCAACCTGTGATTATTTTAAATATCTCTTATCAAATCCCCTTCTCTTCCATAGAACATACAGGCCCATCAGCCCTCAATATTCGCCAACCTGTGAAACCAATCTGAAGCCCATCTATCCTACACTATTCCATTATCATCCATATATTTATCCAATGACCATTTAAATGCCCTGAAAGTTGGCAACTCTACTACTGTTCAGGCAGTGTGTTCCATGCCCCTACTGCTCTGAGTAAAGAAATTACCTCTGACATCTGTTCTACATCTATCACCCTTCAATTTAAAGCTATGTCCCCTCATGCTAGTCTTTACCAGCTGAGGATAAAAGCCTCTCACTGTCCACCCTATCTAATCCTCTGACCATCTTGCATGTCTCTGTTACCTCTTAACCTTGTTCTCTCTAATGAAAACAGCCTCAAGTCCCTCAGACGTTCCTCATAAGACCTTCCCCCCACACTAGGCAACATCCTAGTCAATCTCCTCCGCACCCTTTCCAAAGCATCCACATCCTTCCTATAATGCAGTGCCCAGAATTGTACGCAATACTCAAGTGCGGTTGCACCAGAGTTTTGTATAGCTGCAACATGACCTCATAGCTCCAAAACGCCATCCCTTTACCAATAAAAGCTAACACACTGTATACCTTCTTAACAACCCTATCAACCTGGGTAGCAACTTTCAGGGATCTATGCACATGGACACAGCAAGATCTCTCTGCTCATCCATACTACCAAGAATCTTACCATTAGCCCAGTACTCTTTATTCCTGTTACTCCTTCCAAAGGGAATCACCTCACACTTTTACATGTTAAACGCCATTTGCCACCTCTCAGCTCAGTTCTGCAGCTTATCAGGACAACTCATCCAGTCTATCCATGTAATTTTGATACCCCTCATCCCTGGAACAACAGCAAGATCTCAAATTACATTGACACCTCTCCAGCTTCAACTGAGCCCTGCCTGTTTGATGATCCATGCTTTCTGAAAGCTGTTCAGTCAAGACACTGCTTTGAATAAGATCTGAGTGAACACAGTTTGGCATGAATGAATGAATGAATGATTTATTGTTAATATATCGAGGAATGTGGTGCCATTTTGCGGTACAAAAGAATAAAAAGGAAGTACTTAAATAGACCTCTTCTTCATCGGCCAGGATCCCAAACGTGGCTCCAGGACTTCTGCAATGTCCCGGCTCCAGGCCTATCACAGCCGGGAGTCTCCGCTCTGCCATCACTGTAGTCAATGCCCCATCACCATTTCAAGAGTCAATGTATTGAGCCTCTGAGCCATGAGCAGATGACAGGGTACAGGGAATGGAAAAGGTGTAGAGGGCTTGTTGAGGGAGTGATGAGTTGCTTGGATCCCTTCTGGAGTACTGAGTGATCATAATGAAGGACAGCCCAACTTTGATGCTTTGTGTTGATGTTAGCTGGGGACCATTAGGCCTGAGCTACAACTGAACTAGGTGAAGAAATCAAACAAAATGAAGGAAGTTTCAACTTCCCAAAATGACCATAGTTATGGGTCTCAGTATGTCAGGCAGAATTTTGAAGTTTGTGATAAGAAGTTTCTGTAAGATAAGGATGCATCGTGTTAGGGGTAGAGTATTGGCATGGATAGAGGATTGGTTGACTAAAAGGAAGCAAAGAATGGGGATAAATGAGACTATTCTGGTTGGCAATCAGTGACTAGTGGAGTCCCTCAGGGATTGGTATTGGGACCACAATTATTTACAATTTATATAGATGATTTGGAGTTGGGGACCATGTGTAGTGTGTCAAAATGAGCTGATGACATGAAAATGAGTGGCAGTGCAAAGTGTGCAGAGGACTGTGAAACTTTGCAGAGGAACAGAGATACATTAAGTGAGTGGGCAAAGGTCTGGCAGACCGAATACAATTCTAGTAAATGTGAAATCATACATTTTGGTCGAGTAACAGCAAAATAGATTATTACCTGAATGGTAAAAAGTTGCAGCGTGCTGATTTGCAGAGGGACATGGATGTCCTTGTGCATGAATCACAGAAGATTGGTCTGCAGGTACAATAGGTAATTAAGAAGGCAAATGGAATTTTGTCCTTCATTGCTAGAGGGGTTGAGTTTAAAAGCAGAGAGGTAATGTTACAACTGTACAAGGTGCTGATGAGGCTGCACCTGGAGTACTGTGTGCAGTTTTGGTCCCCTTACTTAAGAAAGGATGTACTGACACTAGGGGGGGTGCAGAGGAGGATAATTAGGTTGATTCTGGAGTTGAGAGGGTTGGTTTACGAGTAGGCTGAGTAGATTGGGATTATATTCATTGGAATTTAGAAGATGAGTGGGGGTCTTATTGAAACATATAAAATTATGAAGGGAATTGATAAAATAGAAATAGATAGGATGTTTCCACTGGTAGGTGAGACTAGGACAAGAGGGCATGGCCTCAAGATTAGAGAAAATAGGCTTAGAACTGAACTGAGAAGGAACTTCTTCACCCAGAGGGTTGTTAATTTATGGAATTCCTTAACCAGGGAAGTAGCTGATGTTACTTCAGTAATCGCTTTTAAAACTAAGGTTTTGAAAAAATATAAAATTCAAAAACTTTTTTGAAAAATTAAGGAATTAAGGGATATGGTGAAAACGCGGGTAAGTGGAGCTGAATCCATGAAAAGATCAGCCATGATCTTATTGACTGGCGGAGCAGGCACGAAGGACCGGACGGCGTACTCCTGCTCCTAGTCCTTATGTGATATTATACTACAAAAAAAAAGCAAACAGCAAAGAGGATAATAACAAATGGCCATCCTAATGTAGTAAATGTGACTCTTTACAGCTAATCTGACACCAGTTTACTGCCTTCTCAAAGCAATTCTCTGTGGGTCAAGTTTAAACTTTGGATGACACTCTTTGCTATTCGGTCAGCCTACAGCCCTGAGGGTGAAAAGGCAGTAAAACTGACAAATGAGACATACTGGTTCAAACCATACACTTCAACATTGAGTTCCTGTACAACCAGTATGTTTATTTCCTAATACTGCTGATTATTTACTGTTTTTTCACTTTGTACCAGCCTAGGCAGGAGGTCATGCTAAAACTACACAAGGCACTACTCAGACCACAGCTGGAATATTATGAATAGCTTTGTCCCCTTATCTGAGGAAGCATATTTTGGCATTGGAAACAGTTCAGAGGGCGTTCACTAGGTTGGTACCAGATCAAGATAGACCGTCTTATTTGGACCGAATCAGAAGGCTGCTCTGTACTTATTGGAGTTTTGAAGAGTGAGAGGTGACTTGTAGAACTATAAGATTTGTAGGGTAGATGCAGGGAGGTTGTTAGACTCCATGATCAGAGGCATAATCTCAGAGTGAGGAGTTACTCAGTTAAGACAAGTGGATTTTTTTCTCGCAGTCAGTATGGAATCTGTGGAATTCTCTGTCGGCTTGGGTAGTTAAATATATTCAAGGCTGAGATAGACAGCAAGGGGATTGACAGTTATGGGAAAAAGGCAGGAAAGTAGAGTTTCGGATCTTCAGATCAGCCCAGATCTCACTAAATGACAGAGCAGACTCAAATGACCTATATCTGCTCCGAATCTTATGGTCATTGTTATACAAAGCAATATGCTGTATTTCTTTCTGGTTCATACGGATTGCAGTGTTGGGGGGTTGGAAACTATTCTCGTGGCAGAAACTGCCAATTCACTCAAATCTTTCAACTAAGATTTTGCAACAAACAGAGTGACTCCCTGGTGTCTTGTTACAGGAATTCATAGAAACATAGAATTTGGAAGCATCAGATGTCGAATTTGTGGTCTAACGATGGGGGTGCAGTTCATGTGGGTAATATCTTTTGTCAGCTGTCAAGAGGGTCATTCGTTATGTGTGTGTCAGGGGAAATCAACTCAGAGACTGAGTAATGGGATTGGAAAGAGAGAGGCCAGCTTGTTCCTGTCTATTTGACACATGAATCCCATGCAGTCTGAATGTGGACAGTGTGCAGTCGTCACTAAGATTGATGTCAAACCTTATTTGAGTCTTGGTCTAAGAAGATGAGGGTGTGTTGAGGACAGTTCAGAATCACTTATGATCATGGCAGGTTTCCATTATATTGCACCAAAGCTAACTATTTTCACGTTTGGTTATTGCCCATTTGAACTGGATAGTCTGACAGGATGCAGTGTTGTTTTGGTTACGCTCATCATCTGAATATGAGTTCAAAACCTGCATTGCCTTGGTTTCAAGTTTGCATTCATTCTAAAATATCTATACAATTAAGCTGCTTTCAGTAATAGTGACTGTGAAGCTGCCATACTGAGGTAAATTCTATGTTCTGTTTATTTAATGCCCTGTTGCGAAGAAAACATTGGGCAGAATCTTTTACAGGGCAGGGAAGAGTGATGGACAGCTCACAAGCACTAATCCCACCTCCCTCACCGTGCTGGTAGAAAGCCAGAAAACATTCAGCTGGCCCACAACCATTGTGCACTGCAGGGGTTAGATCTGTGATGTGGAGGGGTCGGTGTTGGACTGGGATGGACAAAGTTAAAATTCACACAACACCAGCTTATGATCCAACAGGTTTATTTGAAAGTACAAGCTTATATCTGACTGCTCAGAATAATACCCCAGTCCAACACCGGCATCTCCAAATCAGAATAATACCAATCACTAGCTGATTAAATTGTCAGCATAGATGGTCTACACACATCATAGACTATTTTGGGCACTGGTTGTCACTGTGGACACACTTTTTGGATAATGAGTCCAGACACCCATTAATAGCATCATTTGCCCCCTCTTGCCTCACCTCTCCTTGCCCAAGGGTTTCCCCCTCATTGGGAAGATCTCCTGTTTGCTGGAGATGCTGGCCAATCTGATTGGTCAACAGTTCTGACAGTATGAGAGCTCACTAGTAGACTTTTACAGAATACCAACTAATGCCAATGTAAAAGCAGACCCAGGTACGTTGGTGGGCATCAGGTGGATTGCATTCATCCACATTGAGGTGGAGGCGAAAGTGGTGAATGGATGGATTTTCAGGATGAAAGAAAAGGTAGGGTACCATTTTCTGAGTGTTGGATGTGCATAGGACACCACTCCCCCACCACCCTTCAAGCTAATAGTACTGTTCCTGTCACCATTTAAAAATAATTTTGATTAAACATGTTGCTCATAGAATCCCTACTGCCTGCCTGCGAACACCAACTCTATTATGGCACAGTAATATTGGGGTCAATGCAATCTCAACTGACCCTTCATTGCTTAATCATATAATCCCTACAGTGTGGAAGCAGGCCATTCAGCCCATTGAATCCACACCAACCATCCCAAGAGCATTGCACCCAAACCTACTGCATTCCCTTCACCCTGCCTTTCCCATGGCCAATCCACCTAACTTGTACATCTTTGGACAGTGGGAGGAAATCAGAGCACCTGGAGGAAACCCATTCAGACATGAGGAGAATGTGCAATCTCTACACAGGTAGTTGCCTGAGGCTGGAATCGATCCTGGGTCCCTGGTGCTATGAGACAGCAGTGCTAACCACTGAGCCACCGTGCCACCCAAGGCAGGAAAGCTGCCAATGTTGGCCCATCCCACGTCTGCATTATAGGTGTGAGCTTGGCAGCCTATGGGATGGTTGTGGGCTTGTCACCCACCCTACTTTACCTGGCCATTTCCCACCCCATCAGGAACATGGAGTGGAGCATTTAATAGCTAGCCCATACTGTCATGACCCAGTATAAACTCCATTCTGAGGTGGCACAGTGGCTCATTGGTTAACACTGTTGCCTCACAGCGCCAGGGACCTGGGGTTAATTCCACACTCAGGCGACTGTCTTTGTGGAGTTTGCACGTTCTCCCTGTGTTGGTCGGTTTACTGTGGGTGCTCTAGTTTCCTTTCACAATCCAAAGATGTGCAGGTTAGGTGGATTGACCATGTTAAATTGTCCCATAGTGTATAGAGATATGTAAGCTAGGTGGATTAGTAGCTGAAAATGAGTTGCTGGAAAAGTGCAGCAGGTCAGGCAGCATCCAAGGAACAGGAGAATCGACGTTTCGGGCATAAGCCCTTCTCTTGTTCCTTGGATGCTGCCTGACCTGCTGCGCTTTTCCAGCAACACATTTTCAGCTCTGATCTCCAGCATCTGCAGCCCTCACTTTCTCCTAGGTGGATTAGTAGGATTACAGGGATAGGATATGGGGGGTGGATCTGGGTAGAATGCTGTTCAGAGGGTCAGTATGGACTTGATGGGCTGAAATGCCTGCTTCCACGCTGTTGGGGTTCTCTGATATGATCTGACTCCTGTTCTACTTGCCTGCTGTCAATGCTTACCTAACTAGTGAAGTGGTCCCTGAGGGGCCAAAGATCTTCCCACTAAAGGGACAACCCTAGGGCCAAGGTGGGGGGTTGGGGTCAGAGGATGTTAATCCCAGAGGAGCACATATCATAGGAATGACTTTTCAAGAATGTACCAGTTTGAAACTTTCCAAACTGGAATGCGAATACCATGTTGGTGACAGCAGAGAGTGGATCCCATCTGCTTCCAAAAGCAGTCTCCATCAGGTTCTCTTTGAAGCAAATTTCAAAAGAAGGTGAGGCTAGTGTCAGACTGCAAGCTCAGATGTAGCTGTTTATCACTCCATGTGGATGTAGCCTGTCAGAGTTATTGGAGCCACGTGTGTCAAAACAACAGATGTCTGCAGGCAGTGACTCAAACCAAACAGAAAGTTTGGAAAAAGAAACTGTTTCTTATTTGAATTTAAGAAATTTGACGAGGCCTCCAAACCCCTGTTCCAGAGGCATGTTCTCAGTAATGTGCCATTCAATTTTAAAGATCGAAAACAAAGTAGGTCAGGTAGTCATTCCACAATCCCCAGTATAATGGACCTGAGCATTCTTCCTGGGTCAGCACATTGGTTTTGTTAGCATCTGTGAGCATGTATTGCAGCAATTTAAGATCAGCCATAAAATTACTTTCAGAGAGAGGTCCCTGCTGTATTTTCAAATACAGACAGCATCAAGTGAGTTTGACAGGGATGTGCAGTTGGATAGGGGCAGGGAGATTGAGGCAGGTTGGTTTTTGTGTTGCTTGTTTGAAACACTAGACTCTGAAGGGGCTTGACAGAGTAGATGCTGAGAGATTCTTTCCCCTGGCTGGGGAATCTAGGACATAGGAACACAGTTTGCTGATAAAAGACCACTTAGAATTGAGATGAAAAATCCCCCTCACACAAAGCGTGCTGAATCCCTGGAATTCTCTCCCCTCAGGGTGGCACGGTGGCTCAGTGGTTAGCACTGCTGCCTCACTGCACCAGTGTCCCAGGTTCGATTCCAGCCGTGGGCGGCTGTCTGTGTGGAGTTTGCACATTTTCCCCGTGTCTGCGTGGGTTTCCTCCGGGTGCTCCGGTTTCCTCTCACATTCCAAAGATGTGCAGGTCAGGTGAATTGGCTATGCGAAATTGTCGATAGTTGTTCGGTGCATTAGTCAGAGGGGAAAATGGGTCTGGGTGGGTTACTCTTCGGAGGGTCGTTGTGGACTTGTAGGGCCGAATGGCCCGTTTCGACACTGTAGGTAATCTAATCTAATCTAATTTAATCAAGCCTGAGAAAGTGGTTATAAACAGATCATCTTTAGGGCCCATGCCTCAAAGTAGGCTCATTGGCCAAGAAAGCTGTCAGTCAGGGTGGTTGAAGGCCACCAACTTGGTGCTTAGATCATCCAGGTTTTCAAGCTAATTGGGCAATGAATACTGCAGTTTGAAACAACAATGACCATTGGTCAAGTTGGATGCACCAGACTCCCCAGTCTGTTTTTTTGCAGTTCTGAGGAAGGGTCACCAAATCCAAAACATTAACTCTGAATTTTCATCACAGATGCTGCCGGACCTGCTGAGCTTTTCCAGCAATTTCTGTCTTTGTTCCTGTCTTTTCTTTCTCCTGTTGGACTATTCTGTTGGATCTGGGCTGCACCTTGATGGAGAGCCAGGCACAGTAACCTGCAGCACCCAGAGCCTCACTTTGACGCTGGAAGAACCTCCCAAACCTCACGATGCCCTGTTCCATTTTGATCTGACATTGTCACCTTCCTCTCAGCGGTGTTCTGTGGTTGTTTGCTCCTTTCTCCTCCATCCCAGTGGCTCCACGCCCCAAACTGATCCCTTCCCTTTTTGATGTGTAAATGTGTGAGAAAGGGTTTGCATGTGTTAGTGTGTAAGGAAAGGTGTGAGAGAAAGGGAGAGGGACAGAGAGAGTCAGAGGGCAAGAGAATGTGAGGGAGATGGAGAGTGAAAGAGTGTGAGTGTGAGTGAGGGACAGAGTGTGAGAGCGTGTGTGTGAGGAAGAGATGTGGGTGGGGGGGGGGTGTGGAACAGGGGGGTAGTGAGGTTTGTACAACTCCTGAGATTGGTAGCGAGTGGATATTCACACATCATTCCCATCCTCCTCCCTCCATCCTCAAATTCTGTCCACACACTGGACTGAAGCAGGAGGAAAATCCAGGTTAATGCAGTCTTCTTTCAAGCCCCCCAATTTGCATTCTTTCAGCTTGGAATGTGGGCTACAAAAAGTGAATGCAAATTAAACCCAATTCCCGCATTTGACTCCGTCCCCTCCTCTGCCCTGACGACCAGGATTTGGGACTTAGTCTGCCTCTGTCTAGCTCTGCTTCTGAAGTTAAAAAGGAACAAAGGATGAATTAGTTATGTCAGCTTGTCACTTTTTAAATGGTCATTTTTTTTGTTAATTACTCATTGCGATTATTAATTTTGCTTAACAGTTTGTTTATGTTTTCTTCATATGGTGAACATGAATTTTATCAAATCATGATAATATTATGACAAACCAGATCTCAGGCAGCTGTTGCAAAATTTCTTGCTGAAGGGGAATGACAGACTCGCAAGAAACCGAATTGTGTTCTGGAAGTTTGGCAAAGGGTGTATTTTTGCTTGAGGAGAGATGGGAAGTGTGAGAACTACTCAGTCTGACAACATTGCACAGCATGAGAGAGAGAGGGAGAACTGTGACTCTTTACCAGAACTTGTGCAGATTGTGAACTTGAAACATTAATTCTGTTTCTCTCTCCACATATGCTTCCAAACCTGCTGAATGTTTCCAGCATTTTCGTTTTATACTTCAGATTTCCACCATCTTCCGCACTGTGCTCTCTTGTTTCCTGTTTGAAGCTCGGCATTTGCAAATGGAACTAGTATTAATTTAAAATTAGAAAATATGAATCACTCAACATAAAATATAATGTTTTCTATTTAGCATAGTGCAAGTCTATTGGATGTTGCTGCTTGGCAATTACATCGGGCCAGGTTCAAAGAAGTGGAACTGCACCCCCATTGCCGTGTTTGCCACCACTCCCGCCCCCACCAATGTTACTCACCTGCATTACATAGAACATAGAACATAGAAGAATACAGCGCAGTACAGGCCCTTGGGCCCTCGATGTTGCGCCGATCCAAGCCCACCTAAACTACACTAACCCACTATCCTCCATATACCTATCCAATGGCCTCTTAAATGTTGCAATTGTACCAGCCTCCACCATTTCCTCTGGCAGCTCATTCCA
>NC_057744.1:33841938-33845736 GCF_004010195.1 Chiloscyllium plagiosum | reverse complement strand
CTCCCTGACCTATGACCTTCACCCCCACTCCCACTCACCTATTGTACTCTATGCTACTTTCTCCCCACCCCCACCCTCCCCTCATTTATCTCTCCACCCTTCAGGCACTCTGCCTGTATTCCTGATGAAGGGCTTTTGTCCGAAACGTCGATTTTACTGCTCCTCGGATGCTGCCTGAATCCTAATCTAAAATAAAATAACCTATGCCCTCCTCAATTCACTCCTGTCCATGTGCATGTCCAGCAGTTGCTTAAATGTCCGTAATGACTTGCTTCCACCACCACCATTGCTGGCAACGCATTCCATGCATTCGCAACTCTCTGCATAAAGAAACTACCTCTGACGTCTCCTTTATACCTTCCTTCTAACACCTTTAAACTATGACCCCTCGTGGCAGTCAATCCTGCCCTGGGGAAAAGTCTCTGGCTATCGACTCTATCCATTCCTCTCATTACCTTGTGGACCTCGATCAGGTCACCTCTCTTCTCCCTTCTCTCCAGAGAAAAAATCCGAGCTCAGTCAACCTCTCCACATAAGACAAGCCCTCCAGTCCAGGCAGCATCCTGGTAAACCTCCTTTACACCCTCTCCAAATCCTCCATATCTTTCCTAAAATAGGGTGACAAGAACTGGATACAATATTCCAAGTGTGGTCTCACCAGGGTTTTGTAGAGCTGCAGCACAATCTCGCGGCTCTTAAACTCGAGGCCCCTGTTGATGAAAGCCAAAACACCATATGCTTTTTCACAATTTTTTGCCACTTGGGTGGCAACTTTGAGGGATCTATGCACTTGAGCACCAAGATCATACTGTTCCTCCATACTGCCAAGAATCCTGTCTTTAACCCTATATTCAGTATTTGAGTTTGAACTTCCAAAATGCATCACTTCACATTTATCCAGTCTGAACTCCATCTGCCATTTCTCAGCCCAGCTCTGCATCCTGTCTATGTCGTGCTGCACCCTGCAATAGCCCTCGATACTATCAACAGTGCCTCCAACCTTTGTGTCATTGCCAAACCCACCCCTCAACCTCCTCATCCAAATCATTTATAAAAACTACAAAGAGCAGAGGCCCAAAAACAGAGCCCTACAGGACACCACTCACCACTGACCTCCAGGCAGAATACTTTCCATCTACAACCACACTCTGCCCTCTGTCAGCCAACCAATTCTGAATCCAGAGAGCCAAATCTCCCTGTATCCCATGACTCCTGATTGAGCCTACTGTTTCAGGTACACCTCATCCACTGCTCGATCTTCGTCCACCTGTCTCGTCACCTCCTCAAAGAACTCAATAAGATTTGTGAGCCATGTCCTGCCCCTCACAAATCCATGCTGACTGCTTTTAATCATGTTATGCTTTTCCAAATAGTCATAAATCCTATCCCTCAGAATTCTTTCCAAAACCTTGCTGACCACAGACGTAAGACTGACTGGTTTGTAATTGCCAGGGATTTCCCTATTCCCCTCTTGAAAAGAGGAACAACATTCGCCTCCCTCCAACACTCCAGTACGTCTCCCGTGGAGAGTGAGGAAGCAAAGATCTTCGCCAGCAGCTTAGCAACCTCCTTTCTTGTTTCCTGGAGCAATGTAGGATAAATCTGGTCTGACCCTGAGGACTAATCAATTTTAATTTTTGCCAAAGTTTCCTGCACATCAACCTCCTCAATCTCGATCTGTTCAAGCCTGTTTCCCTACTCCTCAAAGTTCTCATTCACAACAAGGTCTCTTTTTTTAGTGAAAACTGAATCCAAAAACTCATTTAGGGCTTCCCTATCTGCTCAGGCTCCATGCAAAAGTTCCGTATGCTATACCTGATCGGCACTACCTTCCAGGAGAAAGTGAGGACTGCAGATGCTGGAGATCAGAGCTGAAAATGTGTTGCTGGAAAAGCGCAGCTGGAGAATCGACGTTTCGGGCATGAGTTCTTCTCCTGCTCCTTGGATGCTGCCTGACCTGCTGCGCTTTTCCAGCAACACATTTTCGGCACTACCTTCTCCCTGATCATTCTCTTATTCCTCAAGTATGAGTAAAATACCTTTGGGTTCTCCCGAACCTTTCCTGCCAACCTTTTTCATGCTCCCTCCTGGCTCTTCTCAGTCCATTTTTGAGCTCCTTCCTAGTAAGCCTGTAATCCTCTAAAGCTGGGCTAGACTCTTGCTTCCTCTACCTTACGTAAGCGGCTTCTTCCTTTTGACAAGAATGTCCTCTGTTCTCATCATCCAAGGCTCCTTAATCTTACCCCTTCCTGCCTGTCTCAGAGCAATAAATTTGTGCATCACTCACAACAACTTCTCCTTAAACAGTCTCCACATGTCTATTGTGCCCTTTCTGTGGAACAATTGCTCCCAATCTGTACTTCCCAACCCCTATCTGATAGCCTCATAATTTCCTTTTCCTTAATTAAATATCTTCCCATGGTAACTGCTCCTTTCTCTCTCCGTTGTAGTCACTGTCACCAAAGTGTTCTCCCACCGCGAGATCTGACACCTGTCCTGGCTCATTGCCAAGCACCAAATCCACAATAGCCTCTCTCCTCATCAGCCTGTCTATATACTGAGTAAGGAAACCCTCCTGAGCACACCTGACAAAAACGGCTCCATCCAAACCATCTGGACCCACTTAAAAACAATCGCTTATCTACCCAGCAGCTCCTCTTCTTCTGCTCTCTGCTCCCGTCACCTGAACTCAAAGTTGTGGGCAATTGTCTGATAAAGCCAGTCGTGTAAAATGTATCAAATCTCAGCTTTCAATAATCTTGATAAATAGAGACATGTTGGTCAAAAACATTAAAATTAATTAAAACAGTTTGAATCTCACTATGAATACAGCTCCCAGTACGAAACACTCGAAGGATATGGATAAGGGTGAAGGCAGTGGAATTGAGGACACCGAAGCAGGAGATCCAATGACTTCTCTTCTTAGCCCTGCTCTACCCAGGAGATTGCGGATACTTCATTGCTGAATATGTTTAAGGCTTGGTTAGACAGATTTTTGATCTCTTGGAAAATCAGAGGATGTCAGGTTTGGGCATCAAGACTTGAGCTAGACACTCTTTGTGTGTGTTAAAAATCAGCCGTGAATGACATGGGATGAATTGGTACTTCAGATCTGTGTTCACTGGGGAAGACACAAGCAATCTCCCTGAGGTAACAGTGGCTGAAGGACCTGAACTGAAGGGAATTTATATTTGCCAGGAATTGGTGTTGGAGAGACTGTTAGGTCTGAAGGTTGATAAGTCCCCGGGGCCTGATGGTCTACATCCCAGAGTACTGAAGGAGGTGGTTCGAGAAATAGTGGATGTGTTGGCGATTATTTTCCAGAGTTTGATAGATTCAGGATCAGTTCCTGTGGATTGGAGGGTGGCTAATGTTGTACCACTTTTTAAGAAAGAAGCGAGAGAGAAAACAGGAAATTATAGACCAGTTAGTCTGACCTCAGTGGTGGGAAAGAGGCTGGAGTCAATTATAGAGGATGAAATTACGACACTTCTGGATAGCAGTAACAGGATAGGTCAGAGTCAGCATGGATTTATGAAGGGGAAATCATGCTTGACTAATCTTCTGGACTTTTTTGAGGATGAACTCTGAAGATGGATGAGAGAGATCCAGTAGATGTGGTGTACCGAGGATATAACTCTGAAGATGGACAAGGGAGATCCAGTGGATGTAGTGTACCTGGACTTTCAGAAAGGCTTTGATAAAGTCCCACATACGAGGTTAGTGAGCAACTTTAGGGCGCATGGTATTGGGGGCAAAGTACTGACTTGGATTGAAAATTGGTTGGCTGACAAGAAA
>NC_057744.1:33839628-33841888 GCF_004010195.1 Chiloscyllium plagiosum | reverse complement strand
AGTTAGGTAAAGGGGCAGTACAAAGAGATCTGGGTGTTCTTGTACATCAGTCAATGAAGGCAAGCGTACAGGTACAGCAGGTAGTGAAGGAAGCTAATAGCATGCTGGCCTTCATAACAAGAGTGATTGAGTATAGAAGCAAAGAGGTTCTTCTGCAGCTATACAAGGCCCTGGTGAGACCGCACCTGGAATATTGTGTGCAGTTCTGGTCTCCAAATTTGAGGAAAGACATTCTGGCTATTGAGTGAGTGCAGCGTAGGTTCACGAGGTCAATTCCTGGAATGGCAGAACTATCTTATGTTGAAAGATTGGAGCGACTGAGCTTGTACACCCTTGCGTTTAGAAGACTGAGAGGGGATCTGATTGAGACGTATAAGATCATTAAAGGATTGAACAGTCTGGAGGCAGGAAACATGTTTCCACTGATGGGTGAGTCCCGAACCAGAGGACACAGCTTAAAAATAAGGGGTAAGCCATTTAGGATAGAGATGAGGAGAAACCTCTTCACCCAGAGAGTGGTGGCTGTGTGGAATGCTCTGCCCCAGAAAGCAGTGGAGGCCCAGTCTCTGGATTCGTTTAAGAAAGAGTTGGATAGAGCTCTCAAGGATAGTGGAATCAAGGGTTATGGAGATAAGGCAGGAACAGGATACTGATTGAGGATGATCAGCCATGATCATAATGAATGGTAGTGCAGGCTCGAAGGGCAAAATGGCCTACTCCTGCACCTATTGTCTATTGATGCTTAAGACACTACACAGTTCACTTCTGCTCTTATTTCTTGTCTTCATATGTTTCTATGACAACATAGTTAAGTCTAAAGTAAAAGACTGCGTATCACAATTCGCATCTTGCTTTTATAAAGTTAACTCTTGAGATATAATTTTTGCCGACATGTCTGGCATCTATTGTCCATGGTCTCCTCAGGAAAGTAATGGTGAGCCATTGTTTTGAACCACTTGAGCATGTGTGGTAAAGAGCTTCCCGTAAAGATGCTAGGTACAGTGCATCTGAACTCTGATTCTACATGGACAGTAAAGTTGCCAGAAAGCACCACTTTCTCATTGATGAGATGATAGCTGGTGGTTTTATCTGGGGGTCACTGTGCCTCATGTCAGGGGGAGGGTTTAGAAAGTAGGCCTTCATGATAACCTTAGTTGGTGCAGGAATTGAACCTGTGCTGTTGGCATCACTTTGTATTGAAAACTAGGCATCCAACCATCTGAGCTAGCTGATCCCATTTTCACAAAGAGCTAGTCGACTAGCATGTCATGGAGGCAGTGGCTGAATTATTCCCTAAAAGTCTCTGGAAAAAAAATCAACCATTGGGGTAACCAATCAAAAGACCATAAGGCATAGGAGCAGACAAAGGCTATTCAGACCATCAAGTCTGCTCTGTCATTTGATCACGGCTGGTACATTTCTTAACCAATTCTCCTGCCTTATCCCGGTAAACCTCGATCCCCTTCTTAATCAAGAAGCTACCTATCGCTGACTTAGGTGTTTAGAGAGAGTAGGTACTCAGCATTGTGGTCAGGCAGGGACAGAGTGTGTGAGGGAGAAGATGTTGAAGAATAGCGAGATTAGGAGAACGCCCTTCATGGTAGGAGGTGGGTACAGTTGCAGAGAGAGAGAATATGAGGTGGTAGACATAATAATGTTACATTTCCTCCAATGGAGTGCAGAAGGTCATTGATCTTCCTGCATTTCTGGAATTGCTCACCATGAGGAGGGCACTGACCAGGCTCCCAGGGTCTAGTGGCACAGTCTCCTTTGCCACTCCTTATTTGCACTGTCCCTTAGGCCAGGACCTCCAGGCCCTTGTCAGAGATCTGCACACCAACTCTCTCCAAAATCTTTCAAATCTGTCCCTGAGCCAGTGTCAAAATGCCGCTCATCCTGGTGCAAGGTGAGCTTTTAAAAAATGGCATGGGCACAAGGGATTCTAGTCGTTTGGTCGATATCCTGTGAGTGGAAACTTGTTCCAGGAATGGTGAGTGATGGGATGAGGCTGAAATCAGATGTGAGGGACACCATGGGGTGGTTAGGTCACTAATAAGATGCTGAAAACGTGTTGCTGGAAAAGCGCAGCAGGTCAGGCAGCATCCAGGGAACAGGAGAATCGACATTTCGGGCATAAGCCCTTCTTCAGGAATGAGGGAAGTTTGTCCAGCAGGCTAAGATAAAAGGTAGGGAGGAGGGACTTGGGGAAGGGGCGTCGGAAATGTGATAGGTGGAAAGAGGTCAAGGTGAGGGTGATAGG
>NC_057744.1:33833514-33838510 GCF_004010195.1 Chiloscyllium plagiosum | reverse complement strand
CGCCTTCCTAACCTGCAATCTTCTTCCTGACCTCTCCGCCCCCACCCCAGTCTGACCTATCACCCTCCCCTTGACCTCTTTCCACCTATCATATTTCCGACGCCCCTCCCCCAAGTCCCTCCTCCCTACCTTTTATCTTAGCCTGCTGGACAAACTTCCCTCATTCCTGAAGAAGGGCTTATGCCCGAAACGTCGATTCTCCTGTTCCCTGGATGCTGCCTGACCTGCTGCGCTTTTCCAGCAAGACATTTTCAGCTCTGATCTCCAGCATCTGCAGACCTCACTTTCTCCATTAATAAGATGTATTTATTATGATCCGCTGAGAAATCTTACAGTCAGAAACTCTCCAAAACAACTTGACACAACTCGCATTTAGTTTGAAGAACATGAGATTCAGCTCCTCATTTCTGTTGACATCTTCGTAAATCTATTCTCTTTCAGACCTTTCCATGATTGGGTTCCTAAACGTGTACACAATACCCCAGATACTGTCTAATTTAAGAATGGACAAGTTAGCATTGTTTAATAATAAAGCGCAGAAGTTAGATGCCTCCTGGAAGCTATAGTAGTAGTTTGATGCATCAACCCAATAGCTCCCACTTCATTGCCTTTCCCCATAGCTAACAACACCTTGTATTTATATCATGCATTAAAACATCCCAAGACAATTCACAGCAGTTTTAAAAAAATGAAATATATAAAATAGATTTAAAGTGATCAATAAAAGAAGCAAGAATGATGAGAAGAAAACCCTTTACACACATCAAGGATGCACTGCCTGGAAATGCAGGGGAGGAACTTTCAACTGAGGCAATCGAAAGAGCCATTGGATAATTATTTGGATAGAAGTAGAGTCATACAGCATGGAAACAGACCCTACGGTCCAACCAATCAATGCTGACCATAAGCCCAAACTAAGGCGGTCCCACCTGCCTGCTTCTGGCTTATATCCCTTCAAACCTTTCCTATTCATGCACCTATCCAAACGTCTTTTAAATGTTGTAATTGTACCCACATCTACCACTTCCTCTGGAAATTCATTCCACACTCGAACCACTCTCTATGTAAAATATTTGCCCCTCATGTCTTCTTTACATCTCTCCTCTCAACTTAAAAAATGTGCCCCCATGTCTTGAAATCCCCCATCCAAGAGAAAAGACAACTACCATTAACTCTATCCATACCCCTTATTATTTTATAAACTTCTATAAGGTCAGCTCTCAACCTCCTATACTCCAGTGAGAAAAGTCCCAGCCTATCCAGATCATATGCAAGGTTACAGAGATAAAGCAGGAGATTGGCACTAGGTAATTTAATAAGCCAGGGCAGCCATGGGTTGTGAGGAATGAGATCCTCCTGCACGATAGCGCTTCTGTAAGATATACAAAGGAGATGTTTGGGAAAAGATGATCAAAAGCATACCTTAAAGAAGGAAGCTGAGGTCGAGAGATTTAGTATGGGAATTCCACAGCTTACACCTCAGGCAGCTGAAGGTTGAGCCACCAGTGATGAGGAGATTAAGAGTGGGGATAATTGGGGCTGGGTTAGAAAAAAATGTACATATTAGGGTGCAAGGCTGGAGATGACAATGATATCAAGCAGCGAGATTACAAAGGGATTGAAAACAGGGGCATGCATTTTAGCATCACGGAGTAACTTATACAGGAGCCAGTGTAGGTCAGTGAGCACAGGAGCTATGATGCAGTGGGATTCAAGTTTGAAATAATATGGACCACGGCGTTTTGCATAAATCCAAGATTCCAAAGGGTAGACCACAGAGTGCAAGCACAGAATGCAATGTGGTTATCAATTTTGCAGATAATAGAGGCACGAATGAAGGTTTCAACATCGGATAAGCTGTGGCAGGCATGAATTTAGGCAATATTGGTGGAGAACAAGCAGACGCGTGATGGAAATTCAGCTCAGAGTCATATATGACACCAAGGTTGTGAACAGTCTGACTTGGCCTCAAGCAGTTGCTGAAGAGGACAGAATTAGTGACTGGAATTCCTGCCAGTGACTGAAGACAAAGTCTCAGGTCCTCTCAATATTTTATTGGTGGAAATTTCTGCAGCTACAAGACTAGATGTCAAATGAGCAGACTGACAGATGGAGAAGTCACAGAATGTGACAGAAAAATCTAATACAAGAAAAATGAGCTCGTTCTGTTAGGGATTAGGAGCGCATAGTCATACAGTCCTATTACTCTGTCCAGCGTTTGATGTCCCTGTTGTGATGGGAAAGTAAAACTGAACAAACAGAATAAACAGTCATTCTTCTCCAGGGAGGCAATGTGAAGCCAAAAGGAAATAAATCTGTCATGACATTCATCCCTGGTCTTGAGTCAGCACCTTCCAGCTCTGTGAACCCTGGAGCGAAGTGCGTGTGTTCATGTGAGGCAGTTCTGGAAGCATTGTGTATAATGAGATGTTTACCCAACCCTGATATTCATGAAGCAATAATGTAACTTGCTGTTCAAAAATCTTGTGTCAGAAAAATCCCACTGCTGCACTAACTTGTCCCTGCCATTGCATCTGTCACGTTTGCAAAACACTTATTGAGCCAAAGTGAGAGTCACCCATGAAGACTGCCTCCCCTCTTGAATCTCCACTTGACTGTGGCAACAAGGACTGTGACAGAATATTTTGCTGGAGAGTATGTGTTGTGCCAGCTCTCCCAGCAGATCTCAGTCAGATTATCAGAATTCTCTCCCACTTCAATCTCTTGTATTTTTTTCTCTGCAACTTTAATTGTTGCTGCCTGTTTGTTTGACAGGCTGTTGATACCATCCATTCAGTTGAGAGAGGCTGAGAGATCACTGGGGCTGACGCATTGGAGAAGTACATAAGCAGAAAGAAGAACAGCCGGAAAGCTATTGTTGAAGGAGGGGTGTGCAACTCCCGCTGTTAACTGCAGCCTGACAAATGGCATCAGAAATTATGTGACCACTAGGCATTGGAATACTGTAGGGCCCGTTTCAAACATTCCAAGCTCCACAAGAGCTTGAAAACAGTTGGAGCCAGTGTCAGACCTCAGGCTATGGATGATGTATGTAACTGGTGTCTTACAGGACAGCACGGTGGCTTAGTGGATTGCATTGCTGCCTCACGGCATCAGGGACCTGAGTTTGACTCCGGCCTTTGGCGACTGTCTGTGTGAAGTTTGCACATTCTACCTGTGAGTGTGTGGGTTTCCTTCAGGTGCTCTGGTTTCAACCCACAGTCTAAAGCTGTGCAGGTTAGGTGGATTAGCCATGAAAAAGGCAGGGTTACAGGGATAGGAAAGGGGTTGGGCCGGGATGCGATGCTCTATGGAGGGTCAGTGTGTACTCCCTGGGCCGAATGGCCTATTTCCACACTGTAGGGATTCTATATTAGTTTTTATGGAAAATTACATACCTCAACAGGGCTCTCCAAAATTTCAGCTGCTAACTATCCCTAACATGTTTGATCCTCTCAAATTACACCTTGAACAACAACCAGAAGGAATCTGAGGAATTTGATTTTGAAATTCCTGTTGTTTCTGTCTCCAGATTTGGAACTGCTTTCACTACATTGGATGATATAGAGCCGATGGCTGCAGTTTCCTTCGTCTCCCTTCTCCAGAACCCTCTGCCTCAGCCCCAGCCCATCTGCTGCTGAGACTCTCATTCATAATTTTATGATCTCCAAATGTGTCTCATTCCAAAGCTCTCTGCAGGCTGGCTCCCCATCTGCTTAGCTTCCTAAACTTAAAGTCAAGCAAAACTCCGCTGCATATATCTGAACACACTAAACTCTACTCACCCACCAATTCCGATTCACTGTCTTTACATGGCATCACTTGTGGGTAATGTCTCTGTTAAAATTCTGCTTCTCATAAATTCTCACACTTGCATACAAACCTCTTCGTATTGTCTCACCCCTAGCCCCTTCTGATCCGACTGCTGCCCTTTGAAAGCTCTACATTGCGAATCACGTAAGCATTGCCAGACTGCCATTGTTCCATCATTGATGGCTGAGCCTTCGGTTACCAAAGCCCTCAATTCTGGAATTCCTCTCCCAACTTCTGCTGCTTTCCTCCTTTGAGATCTCACTTAAAACCTGTCTGTCTTGTATCTTCTTTGACTCAGTGTCAAGTTTGTCTGATGGAATCAGTGTGAAATGCAATCATTGAGAAACTAATTGAGACTTACCAATGCAAGTCATGTTGACTCTGTGTAAAATGCTGGCCATGCAAGAGTGGAAGCCAAGGGGAGAGTGCCAGAGTCCAGATTATAGGTCAGGTTATGATGTGGGACTGGATCAAGAAATGGACAATATTGTGACTAATATCAGATGACAGTGGTCAAAGCTGCAGGTGTTAGAATCTTTAACAATGACTTCCTGAAAATCATTTGTATGTTTTTATATCTGAGCCACTCTTGATGATGGATGTTGAAATCCCCCTCCCAAAATACATACATTCTACCCTCAGTGCCTCTTCTAAGTCATATTTATCAGCCAAGGGGTGGGGACAGAGGGAGTAGGTTATAACCAACATGAGGTTTCCTTGCCTTCATTTGACATGATGCCGTGCAATTTTATAGATTCTGATGTCAATGCTGACAACTCGCAGGGCAACTCCATGCTGACTCTATCCCGCTGTGCTCCCATCTCCAAAAGGTCTGTACTGCTGGTGAGACAGGAATGGTGATAGTGGTGTCTGGGACTCTAGCTGAGCTCTGATTCTTAGGGCCTGACTAGTCTGTGGGATAGCTCGGAAAATGTGTTGCTGGAAAAGCGCAGCAGGTCAGGCAGCATCCAAGGAACAGGAGATTTGACGTTTCGGGCATAAGCCCTTCTTCAGGAATGAGGAAGGTGTGCCCAGCAGGCGAAGATAAAAGGTAGGGAGGAGGGACTTGGGGGAGGGGCGTTGGAAATGCGATAGGTGGAAGGAGGTTAAGGTGAGGGTGATAGGCCGGAGTGGGATGGGGGCGGAGAGGTCAGGAAGAAGATTGCAGGTTAGGAAGGCGGTG
>NC_057744.1:33798634-33832384 GCF_004010195.1 Chiloscyllium plagiosum | reverse complement strand
AACGTAGGTGGGGAGTTCTTGGACTAAGGGAGACAGGACCATGTCGAGGTATGCAGAGATGAGTTCGGTGGGGCAGGAGCAGGCTGAGACAATGGGTCGGCTGGGGCAGTCAGGTTTGTGGATTTTGGGCAGGAGGTTAGAAACGGGCGGTGCGAGGTTGTGGGACTATGAGGTTGGAGGCGGTGGATGGGAGATCCCCTGAGGTGATGAGGTTATGGATGGTCTGGGATAGCGCTCCCAATTTTGGCAGTCAGAACTTTGCAAAGTCAAGAGGACCTTATGATTGTCAGTGTCATCTCTGATCCCCAAGTTGATACCAGGTCTTCTGTCCAAGTTCATTCCTTTTGGTTTGATGTTGCAGTTTTGATGTAACTGGGTGGCTAATTAGGCCATTTTATAAGATGATGAAGAGTAAGCCACTTTACTGTGGGTCTGAAGTCACATGTAAGTAAAGATGTCATTGAAGCCTACAAAATACAACTAAAATATAAAAGGGTTTACAAGTTTGATATCACATTTTTAGGAACAGCTGGTCCTGCTCCTGGTATGACCTCCTGTACTCTTCAGTGAATAAGGTTCATCCCCTGGCTTAATGGTCATGGTTCGAGTGGGGGTATGTCGTGCCTTGAGATTGCAGATTGAGCTGAAGTAGGATTCAGCTGTTGTTGGTGGCCACAGTATCTCATGGATGTCCAGTCTTCAAAATCTGTCCCAATTAACAGTCAGCCACACACCATGATGGAGGGTATTATCAATGAGAAGAGGGGATTTTGTCTCCACAAGGATTGTGCGGTGGTCACTCTTAACAATACTGTCACGAACTGCTCCATCAGGTAGATTGGCATAGGTGAAGTCAAGTATATTTCTCCCTCTTGTTGGTTCCCTCACCACCTGCTACAGACCCAGTCTAGGAGCTATACCTTTTAGGACCTGACCAGCTTGATCACCAGTACTGGTGCCAAGCCACTCCTAGTGGTGGATATTGAAATCTCCCACTCTGAGGACATTGTGCATCTCAGCCACCCTCAGTGCCTCTGCCAAATGTTGTTCAACACAGAGAAGCACAGAGTTGTCAGCTGATAGAGGTTAGTAATCAGGTCTCCTTGGCTACGTTTAAATTGAAGCAATGAGACTTCATGGGGTCCGGAGTCATTGTCAAGGATTCCCAGGGCAGCTCCTTTCTGACTGTGTCCCGCCACCTCTGCTGGTCTGTCCTGCTGGTGGGGCATGACATACCCAGGGATGATGACGCTCGTATCTATGACATTGTCTATAAGATATGATTCCATGAGTATGACAATTGTTTGACTCGTCTGACAAATTATAATTTACAGATTAATCATCGACCCATTAAGCTAATTTAAGATGTACTTCATATGGCCATCAAGTCTTGAGCTGGAATTTGAACCTGGAGCTGCTGGTATTACTGATTGACCCACAAAAACCTTCCTCCTGGAGCATGGAGCAAGGGCAGAGTTGGAAAGTGATCTGACTGCATGGGCCTCTTGAATCTTAAAATACAAAGTATTCAAAGTTTGTACGAAGATTTGTAGCTCGGGTGCTCGTTGTTGTGGTTCTGTTCGCCGAGCTGGAAGTTTTTGTTGCAAACGTTTCGTCCCCTGGCTAGGCGACATCATCAGTGCTTGGGAGCCTCCTGCGAAGCGCTTCTTTGATGTTTCCTCCGGTGTTTATAGTGGTCTGTCCCTGCCGCTTCCGGTTGTCAGTTTCAGCTGTCCACTGTAGTGGTTGGTATATTGGGTCCAGGTCGACGTGTTTGTTGATGGAGTTTGTGGATGAATGCCATGCCTCTAGGAATTCCCTGGCTGTTCTCTGTCTGGCTTGCCCTATGATAGTAGTGTTGGCCCAGTCGAATTCATGTTGCCTGTTGTCTGCGTGTGTGGCTACTAAGGATAGCTGGTCGTGTTGTTTCGTGGCTAGTTGATGTTCATGTATGCGGATTGTTAGCTGTCTTCCTGTTTGTCCTATATAGTGTTTTGTGCAGTCCTTGCATGGTATTTTGTACACTACATTAGTTTTGCTCACTATAAATCACTATTAACACCGGAGGAAACATCAAAGAAGCGCTTCGCAGGAGGCTCCCAAGCACTGATGATGTCGCCTAGCCAAGGGACGAAACGTTTGCAACAAAAACTTCCAGCTCGGCGAACAGAACCACAACATACAAAGTATTTTTTAAATTTGGGTGGGGGGGTGGAACTTTCACTGCACTTCCTGTATCATTGAACTTTGTTACTTCCTCAAAAAAATCTCAATTAAATTTGTCAACACATTTGCTTTTCACAAATTCATTCCAGCTGCTATTAATTAACCTGTATCTGATCTCAGTGAGAATTCATTTCATTCCACAACAGTACTCTTCAGTGAAAACCAGGACACTATTAATTTCATGTCTTCAACTCATCACAGGGAAATCTTTTACCGTTCCATTCAGCCTAACACACATTTAACTTTTAATGATTTTTGTGATCCAGACCACACTGTCGCATTTAGGTTAGTCTGAGTAACAGTTTCACTATTTTTAAAGTGGATACAACCAACTTGATCTTTCACAATTATGACTCCAACCAGGGGAAAGTTTCAGAGTCATGGAGATCTACAGCACAGTGAAAGGCCTGTTGCATTCATGTTCGTCAAAAACACCTACCCAAACTTACCCCTGATACCCATTGATTCCAGTTTTGCAAGGTCTTGATACCATGGTCAGTCAAATGCAGCTTTGATATCAAAGACTGTCACTCTCACCTCGCCTCAGCTCTTTTGTCCACATTTGAACCAAAGCTGTAATGAGATCAGGAGCTGAATGGCTCTGCTGGTGCCCAAACTGGGCGTCACTGAGCAGGTTATTGCTGAGCAGGTGCTGCTTAAAAGCACTGTTGATGTCACCTTCCATCATTTTACTGATGAGCGAGAGTAGACGGATGGGACGGTAAAGGGCCAGGTTGGATTTGTCCAGTTTTCTGTTTTCTTAGCAACTTTCCACATTGTCAGGTAGATTCCAGTGTTGTAGCTGTACTGGAAGAGCTTGGGTATGGAAACGGCAAGTTCTGGAGCACTGTTACTGAAATATTCTCAGGGCCGATAGACTTTGCAGTATCCAGAGATGGGTATTGAGGGCAAAACCTCCAAACTTAGAGATTTAGATGATACAAAGCTAGGAAGAATAGTGAAGTATGAGGACGATGTCAAGCACTTTCAGAGAAATGTGAGAGTGCATTTTGATAAAATTAGTATTGAGAGATATTACAAGCCTAATTGTACAACTTTGAGGGGAATACAGGAGCAGAGGGACATTGGGGTACATGTGCATGATTCTCTGAAGATGACCAGACAAGTTGAAACAGTTGTTAAGAAGGCTTATAGGATCCTTGGGTATGTAAATGCTACACATTTAGAAATCATTGGGCAGATCACATTTGGAATATTGTGTTCAGTTCTGGGCTCCTTATTTAAGGTAGGATATGAATGTCCCAGGGAGAATGTAAAGGAGATTTACTGGAATGAGGGATTTTGGATACCAGGAAAGACGAGGAAAACTGGGCATATTCTCCTTGGAGCAAAGAAGATTAAAATGTGACCTTATTGAGGTGTTCAAAATTATGAACAATTTTGAAAGGGTAAAAAATATTCTGTTTCCACTAGTTGGTATGTCAGTAACTAGGGTCATAATTTCAAACTGTCAGCAAGAGAGCAAGGAATGAGATGAGGAGGAATTTCTTTACTCAGAGAGTTGTAAGGATTCGGAATCCGCTGCCTGAGAGAGTGGCGGAGGCTGTTTCTGTAGCAGGTTTCAAAAGAGAGATTTATATCTCAAAGTATGAATTTAGAGGAATACAGAGATAGGGCTGGAGAATGGGGCTAGAATGAGGAGGTGCAGACACAATGGGCCAAATAGCCACCTCCTGTGCTGTAAAACTTTATGATTCCAGAACAGGCTGGAGGGTTGAATGGTTTCCTCCTGTTCATGATGTTATCATCTTTCTCTGTTTCTCGAGAGCTAGATGTACAAATAAAGTTATCAATAATTTTTGTAACATAAATTGAAACGTCTTCATTAGTCTTTCTCCACCAGTGACAGCCAAACCCATTGTGACTCTTCTTAACATTGCTATTAGTTTCTTTAATTCAATCATAGTATACTAAGAGTTAAAAAAAAGTTCCCTCACGTAAATCATTTGTCCACTTATCAAAATTAGTGATTTTTCAGTCACTATTCTTGACAGAGGTGCCAAGATGCACAATACCGGTAAAAGTATGAAGTTTTCAGATACATGATTAATTAGTCACGTTTTTATTGAATTCAACTGAGAGTTAGTTAAATTCAGTGAACTTTCAGTTAGAGTGTTGAGGAAGTGGCATTCTGTGTCTCTGGGTTTAAGTCCCAAGAGCTGAAACATCAGAGCAGTACTGAGGGAGTGCTGCATTGTTTGAGGTGCTGATGTTAAGTTGAGATGCCCAATCATATGCTTGGAAGGGTGAAAATGAGTTGGGGAGTTAGCCCCATTATCCTGGCTAATATTGAACCTTCAACTAACACCACCAAAGAGCAGATTAAGGGCAAGTGGTGGTATAGTGATAGTGTCACCAAACCAATAACTGACAGAATCCTAGGCTGGTGCTCTGGCACATAGGTTCGATTCCCATCACAGCAAATAGTGAAATTTACTTCAATGAAAACTCTGGAATTAAAAGCTCGTTTAATTGTGACCATTGTCAGTTGTCTTAAATATCCATTTGGTTAATTAATGACTTAAAAAGGAATTGAAATCTGATACCCTTATTGTTTGGCCTAAATGTGACTCCAGATCCACAGTATCATTGTTTACTCTTCACAGCTTTATGAAATCTCCTCCAGAGGCGAACAGTGCAACTTGGAGTTAGGTAACTAATGTCAGTTTTGCTAGCTAAGACCACATCCCATACGAGAGTGTGGAGAAAAACGTATCTGGCCATTATCACATTGTTGAATGCGGGATCTTACTGTGGGTAAAATGGCTGTGATATTTCCTACATTAGTACAGTGAATGTACTTCTTCAGCTGTGAAGGACTTGAACGTTGGTGAAAAATGCTGTTTGTGCATTGCCTTCACTTGTTGCACCAAGCTCTACCTAATGCTTTCTTGTTCAGGCTGTCTGCAACTTGTAAAATAACTTGCAGTGTTAACTTTGAAGGTAAAAAGATGGCATTATAAAGAGCTTTTTTATATTTAATTTTCCATGGAACTATGAAGTTATTAGTTTTTTGATATGAAGAATCAATGAAAGAACTTGCCTATTTGTTTGTACATTTATTGTTTGTAATATTCATTTGGAGATGAAGCTTGAGATAAAATAATGGGTTTCTATTATTCTGCTTCTTCCTCCAATAGCCTTGGGAATACATGATAGAACCAATAGCTAAAAGGATTGAAACCAAAGTATTCTTACTTGCTAGTGTAGGCGTGTTATTTTACTTGTTTAGATATACAAACCTTTGAAACATTTGGAGGGCAAAATGAATGGGAATTCATCTGCAAGGGTAGTATGAAATACAGAAGGAAAAACAAGTATAAAGTGAAAAAAAATGTTGAGAAAATGTAAAAATAAAACAGTTGAAACTTATCTGAACTATCATATTGTAGGGTCATCCATGCTGTCACTGGAGGTACATTGTCAATCAAATGTGCACAGATGTATTAAACCTGTTATTGATTATTAGATTAAGCAAGCAACTTTATCCAATTATCCAGCCAGTGCCAACATAACAAGGTACTGCAACTTCCCAGAGTCAAGCCCCCTGGGGATCCAGAAAGTCATAAGTCATAACTCATATGGTGTTCCCTTAACCTGTGTTTCCATCTATCAATACCAATGAATGACACAGTCTCAATTGTGTGGCCAACAGCACAATGTGTTACAGCTCACCTCCGTGACAACTATTAGGATGTCTTCTCTTTTAGGAAAGCCAGTGCTCTCCCATTCTGAAAAGGATGTCTTAGTGTTCCTTTGGGAACTCCTCTGTTGCCATGATTGTCAATGCACATGTGACTGTCACACTGAGATCCATGAGATTACTAGTCATGACTGAGCACATCATTGGAATAATAAAGGTACACACTGACTGAAAGGTCCTTTGCAATGCTAATTATCTCTGGAAACGAACTATGGTCTCAGTCCAGCCCAATTCGGCCTCACCTTGATGCTTTAATCACAGAGCCTTTACATATGTTAGAGCCCATGGGGATGAAAAGAACAGCAAATGCCTGAAAATGTTGTGGAGAGTGGCATTCCACAAGCTCCAAGTGTTGTTTCACATCTCACAGTCAGTATGCCAGTAAGCCTTTGACAGACATGCCCATGATATCAACCAGTATATGACCTGAGCATATAAAGTTCTGTCTCCATCCTAACTGGGGCCACTTGAAACATGACATGCTGATGAAAGCATGCTTCTCTCTATAACTGAATAGCTTAATGGTAGCTCTGATACTGATGTGCCTGTGAATGAAATACTTGGAATAAATGTCTCTTAGGTCTTTTAATACCATGTCACCCACATCCTAGTTTCTTGTGTTTTGTGTGATAACATAAGCAATACTGCATCAGGTAAACATGCCTGACTGGAGGCGAATCACAGCTTGATGAGATGCAATTGTGCCATTCTAATCCAGGACACCTCCTTCTAACTTTCACCCTTAGCATTGTCTTAAAAATATGAGAATACGGGGAGGAACAAAGAACCTGATCCTTTGATCATTTTAAACACTTCAATTCACCCTGCCCTTATTTTGCCATCATTTTGAGCAGGCAGGTGGGACTAGTTTAGTTCGGGATAATGTTCGACATGGACTGGTTGACCTGAAGGATCTGTTTCCGTGCTGTATGACTCTATAACTGAGAGACTTTCCCACTACCAAAATCACCATGACGCTTTTTATGTTTGTTTTCATTTTTAAACACTAACCACCATCGTGTACCAATCAGATGATTACATGCAAAGTCCAAGGGCAATACAAACCATTGCAATGGTTTAGAGTCTATGCAGTGTCTTTATGAGTAAACTCTTTCAACTGCGGTACCCTTCAGGGGCTCTGTGCTGTAGTCCCTCCAAGGCCAGTATAACCTTTATCTGGGGTGCAGCACCTAGAACTGAAGACATGAATCCAGAAACGATCTTGTTGGAACTTTACAACTAAAGCTTAATTTTTACCCCTTCATATTTCAGCACCTTGAGAGAAAAACCCAACATTGATCAACATTTAAATCATTTATGGAGCTGCCCAGCAGCTTGTGAAAATTATTGTCAATGGATTCCTAGCTCTCTCTACCGCTCTACATTTGTGCTCTCCTTTCCTTTACAAAATACTCACATCTATCTTTCTTCAGTTGTAATCACTCCATAATTTGACCTTGAATGTCCTCTGAGATAAATTGAAGGAAGTGCACAAAACTATCAGCAATATTTTGCATATTTCAGCTCCCACTGCTTCTGTTGATTGTGCCAAAACTGTTAACAGCAGCAAAACAAGAAAGTTTGGCTCCCTATTCCTTCTTCAAAAATGTCATGAAATTTGAGGCCATGAGAGGAGCTCACTGTTCATGCCACTAATTCAAAGATTATCTCTACTCACTGTTGTCAATCTCATAACCAATTCCTTACCTTCGTCAAAGGATTAGCTCCAATTCCTTGCATTTCAATTTTTCTGAACAGTGCCTTATGTGCAACCATAGCAAGTGCTATGTGGAAATCCACATTAACAATACTCAAAAGTATCATTGAGCACAGGGCAAATATCACTGATTGTGGAGTTGTGAAACAGAAAGAGATCATGCTGGAAATAACGATCAGGATTGGTGCAATCTGTGAAGTAAGAAATAGAGGTGACATTTTGGATCTTTCTGATGAAAGGTCAGCAACCTGATTTGTTAATTCTTTACTTTTATTTGCTCTACAGATGAAGTCTAACCTGCTGATTATTTCCAGCAATTTTGGCTTTGTGTTTTGTTCTTATGAGCCAATTTAGAATGCCACTTCCTCAAGAAATTGAACTCAGTTAATTACATGACTTACCCTTAACTAATCAATGTTGGCTTTATTGAATCAGCTCATACTTTTCCAAGCGCTTAGTCAATCTGTGTCTCATAAAACATTCTAGTAAGTTTGCTACAACAGATGTTAGGTTAATAGGTTTGTAATTTTCTAGTTTATCTCTCCCATCTTCCTTAAATAATGGACTGACATTGGCAATTTGCCAAACCCAGGGAGTGTGTTTTGGAAGTTCATCTGAATCCGTTAAAATTTTTCACACCTATTTCTGTTAATACTCCCGGGTAGATTACCACCACAGTCTCCATTTCTTTCAGCAATAACCAGGGTTGTGTCAGACCTTTCCTAACATTAGTATCATATTTATTACTGGGAGAACCTTTAGAGTATATAGAGTTTCCTTATTAAAAGGAAATGAAGAAGGCAAAGAGGGGATATGAGACAGCCTTGGCAAATAAGGTTAATGATAATTCAAAAGATCCTACAAATACATTTAGAGCAGGAGAGCAACCAGAGAAAGAGTAGGACCCCTTGAAGACTAATGAGGTCAGGAGATGAGAGAGATATTAAATGCATATTTCGCCGCAGTTTTTATTGTTCTGATAAAATGGAGACTAGAGAAATAAACATTGAGGTTTTGAATACAGTTCACATTATAGAAGAGGAAAAGCTGGTTTTGCACTTCCTGCAGTGACAGGGGAAGGTGCCAGGAGTGGGGTGTGGGCTGGTAAGGGGCGTGGATCTGATGAGAAAGTTGTGGAGGAAATGGTCTCTCCAGAACACTGATAGGGGTGGGGAGGGAAATATATTTCTGGTGGTGGAGTCCATTTGTAGGTGGTGGAAGTGGCGGAGGATGATGTGATATATGTGGAAGTTGTTGGGGTGGAAGGTGAGAACCGGGGAGGTTAGGTCCTTGCTGCATTGGGAGGGGTGGGGTTCAAGGGCAGTATTGCGGGAAGTGGAGGAGATGCGCTGGAGGGGCTGAAGGCATTTATTGGTCAGAGCACTGAGTATAGGAGTTGGGAGGTCATGTTGCAGCTGTACAGGACATTGGTTAGGTCATTTTTGGATAGTGCATGCAATTCTGGTCTCTTATTGGAAGGATGTTGTGAAATTTGAAAGGGTTCTGAGAAGATCTACAAGGATGTTGCCAAGGTTGGAGGATTTGAGCAACAGGGAGAGGTTGAATAGGCTGGGGCTGTTTTCCCTGGAGCATCGGTGGCTGAGGGGTGACCTTATAGAGGTTTATGAAATCATGAGGGGCATGGATAGGATAAATAGACAAAGTCTTTTCCCTGGGGTGGGGGAGTCCAGAACTAGAGGGCATAGGTTTAGGGTGAGAGGGGAAAGATATAAAGGGGAACTACAAGGGGCAATGTTTTCATGCAGAGGGTGGTGCGTGGATGGAATAAGCTGCCAGAGGAAGTAGTGGAGGCTGGTACAATTGCAGCATTTAAAAGGCATCTGGATAGGTATATGAATAAAGTTAAAAATCACACAACACCAGGTTATAGTTCAACAGGTTTATTTGGAAGCACTATCTTTCGGAGCACAGTTCCTTCATCAGGTAGTTGTGGATATTAAGATCATGTCCACAGAATTTACATCCAAAGGGGTCCAGTGTCATGGACATGTTATACAGTAAACAATCTTAGATTAAAAACTTTCATCTTTTATAATGGGATATGCTGGTTTCTGTTCTTTGATATGTAAATCCCAGAACCTTTTTAAAATTATATTCTCAAGATAGCTCAGCTTTTTAAACAATAGGTGTGAAGTCTGTCTGTGTCCCAATGCTACATCAGACTGACAAACCCTCTGTATAGTTTTACAGAGTTTGACATGGATTCATGCAGTTTTTGAGCAAAATAAAATATTATTCTGCAAAAACAAATTCACCCCATAGGCTTATATGTGTGAGCATGTCAGAGCAACAAAGTAAGTGTGTATGTCACTGTGCGCTTATGGGTGTGAGTGCATGTGACAGAGTGTGTGCAATCTTGGTTAAGTGTGTATAAGTGTGATGGGGTATGTGTGAGAGGGTGCCTCTGTCAGTGTGAGTGTAGGGGGTTGTATGTGCGTGTGCGTATGTATGTGTGTGTGTGTGTGAGAGAGAGAGAGTGTATTGTGCAGTGGGGTCACCTGTAGTGTGGCATGAACCTAAGGTATCGGTTGAGGCCATCCCCATGGGGACCGAACTTTGCTATCAGCTCTTACAGCACATAGGATAGACCACGTTGGTCGAGTCACATGAGTACTTGCCGCATACATGGTGGGAGGTGTCCCCACGTGTCAACACTCTGACACGTCTTGTAGTGGCTGCCGTGACAGGGTTGTATAGTGTTGTCCTGAAGGCTGAGCAGTTTGCTACGAATCATGATCTGTTTAGATTTGGTGGTTCTTTAAAGATTACACAAGCACTTTATCACATATACTCACATCCACACGCACACACTCACATGCACACTCATTCTGTCGCTCCAACATGCTCACACATATAAGCTTATGGGATGAATTTGTTTTTGCAGAATTACATTTTATTTTGCTCAAAAACAACATGAGTCCATGTCAAGCTCTGTAAAATATACAGAGGGTTTGTCAGTCTGACGTAACATTGGGACACAGACAGACTTCACACCAATTGTTTAAAAAGCTGAGCTATCTTGAGAATATAATTTAAAAGAAGTTTTGGGATTTACATATCAAAGAACAAAAACCAGCATATCCCATTATAAAAGAGGAAAGTTTTGATCTAAGATTGTTTATTGTATAACATCTTCATGACGCTAGACTCTTTTGGCTATAAATTCTGTGAACACGACCTTAACCTTCACAACCACCTGATAAAAGAGCGGCGCTCCGAAAGCTAGTTCTTCCAAATAAACCTGTTGAACTATAACCTGGTGTTCAGTGATTTTTAACTTTGTCCATCCCAGTCCAACATTGGCACTTCCACCTCATGGTATATGAATAGGAAGGGTTTAGAGGAATATGGACCAAGTGCTGGCAAATGGGACTAGATTAAGTTGGCATAGATGAGTTGGACTGAAGGTCTGTTTCCATGCTGTACTGTTTCCCATGGGAGATGGTTAGCAAGGTTAGATTTCATGGAATATAAAAAGAACTAACCATTTGGATACAGAACTGGCTCAAAGGTGGAAGACAGATGGTTCTAGTGGTGGCTGAGTGGCAGGAAGGTGATGATTGAGGGGTGTTGTGACTGAAATCCAGTGTCCAATGGGATCCCACAGTGGTCAGTATTGGGGCCCTTGTGGGAGTTTAAATAAATGATTTAGACTTGAATGTAGGAGAGTTGACCAGTACATTTGTGGACGACACAAAAATGAGTGGGGTGGTAAAAGGTGAAGAGGTAAGCCTTAGATTACAGGAAAATTTAGCAAGGCTGGTCAGAAGGCTGATCACTGTCGAATGGAATCCTATCTGGATAAGTGTGAGGTGATGCACTTGGGCAGGACAAACAAGGCAAGGGAATACATGATGAGCAGTAGGACCCTGGGAAGCACCAAGGATCAGAGGGACCCTTAAGGTAGATGAACAGGTGGATAAAGTGGTTAAAAAATGCGTATGGGATCCTTATCTCTATTGGTCGAGGCATAGTTTAAGAGCAAGGAGGTTATGCTGGAACTGTGTAAACCATTGGTTAGGCCACAGATAGGGTATTGTGTGTAGTTCTGGAATCCAGGATGTTGCCTGGGCTGGAGAGTTTTAGTTATGAAGAAAGATTAGATAGAATGGAGCTGTTTTCCATAGAGCAGAGGAAATTGAGAGGGGACATGTTTGAGATGTATAAAATTATGAAGGCCATTGGCAAAGTAGACAGGAAGAAGCTTTCTGAAGCTTGATGGACGGTTCAGTGACCAAGAGCAGGAGGTTCAGAGGGAATGTGAGGAAAAGCTTTTTCACCCAGAGGGTGGTGGGAAGCTGGAACTCACTACCTGGAAGGGTGGTCGAGGCAGAACCCCTCATAATATTTAAGGATTTAAATGTACATTTGTGATGCCAGGACTATGGAGCAAGTGCAGGAAGATGGAAGTAGAATAGTTATATGGGGTAAATTTGGTTGGCATAGATTCAGTGGACTGAAGGACCTTTCTCCATACAGTCGACCTCCCTGACTGTATGACTAACATTATCATGGATATGATTCGGAGATGCCGGTGTTGGACTGGGGTGTACAAAGTTAAAAATCACACAACACCAGGTTATAGTCCAACAGGTTTAATTGGAAGCACACTAGCTTTCGGAGCGACGCTCCTTCATCAGGTGATTGTGGAGGGCTCGATCGTAACACAGAATTTATAGCAAAAATTTGTAGTGTGATGTAACTGAAATTATACATTGAAGAATTGATTGTCTATTAAGCCTTTCATCTGTTAGAATACAGTGATAGTTTCACTTCTTTCATGTGTAAATCACAAAACCCTTTTTTTTTAAAGTTGCATTCTCGGGTTAGCTGTTAACAATGGTGATAGCTAGACAATATGTTGAAGGTGTTAGCCCCCTGTGTTCTCTGTCTATGACCTGATGTTTAGATTGATTCCAATCTAAAAAGTGAGGCAACAGTTTTACATAAATTCATGCAGTTTTTGAGCTCAGAGTTCTACATGAATGTATGTGGTTTTTGAGCAAAGTGCAATGTAACTCTGAAAGTACCAAAAAAAATTCACCACATAAAATATATGCGTGCGTGTGGGTCTTTGTCTGTCTGTCTGGGGTGGGGAATCAATCTAAACATCAGGTCATAGACAGAGAACACAGGGGGCTAACACCTTCAACATATTGTCTAGCTATCACCATTGTTAACAGCTAACCCGAGAATGCAACTTTTAAAAAAAGGGTTTTGTGATTTACACATGAAAGAAGTGAAACTATCACTGTATTCTAACAGATGAAAGGCTTAACAGACAATCAATTCTTCAATGTATAATTTCAGTTACATCACACTACAAATTTCTGCTATACATTCTGTGTTACGATCGAGCCCTCCACAATCACCTGATGAAGGAGCGTCGTTCCGAAAGCTAGTGTGCTTCCAATTAAACCTGTTGGACTATAACCTGGTGTTGTGTGATTTTTAACATTATCATGGATACTTAGAGCATGTAAGGAGCTAATTTATCCCGTCTTATCAGTGCTGGCCTTTTGGAAAAACTGGTTTATTTGTTCTGCTCCCTTGCATCTTCACTGCAGTGCTATAAATTTCTTCTTCATATATTCAATTTCTTTCAAACATTTCTGCCTTTTTGACATTAAATTCCACATCATAACTGGCCATGTCAATATATTTATCCTCACATCCCCTCATATTCTATTGCTGATTATATTGACTTTCTTTTTTAGCCTGTCTATTTATTCATTCAAATCCTGTCAAATCTGCTGTCATTACGTTATTTGAGTCCAATTGACCCCAAATGCAAGTCGATTGTGAAATTATGCTGAAGCAAAGTGGCCTGTTTCTTTGAGCTCTGTCCCACTGTTACTGGGAAGTGAGAATATCACAATGTTGTTCAGGTTTAAAGGCCTTGGCTTGATACCTAGCAATCCATATACAGAATGAGGCCTGTCATTGCTACATTATAATTCCAGCTGTCAGGACAAGCCATGTGATTAGCTCTACAAAACTTATCAGCTGGGATATGCAGAGTGGAGAATTGCAGTGAAATCAGGATGAGCTTCAGGAAGGAGATGCTAATCAGAAGCGAATTTCAATCACGGGTCATTCACTTAATCAGCAGCAGACATCCTCCAGAGCAATGGAAGAATCGTACTTCGCAAATCTGCAATTTTAAGAAAACTGTATTAAATCTTTTCTCAGTTAACCGATGCAGTGTAATTCAAGTTTGAAAATGAGGAGCTGTGTGCCTGCTGCAGTAGTGGCATCATCAGTCAGTTTAAAAATCATCGGGCTGTGTCAGAGTGGGACAGTGTTCACATCTTCTACTTTTAACCAGCCGACAACTAAGCACAGAAAGACTCATTAATTAACACAGATTCAGGGGAAACACAAAAACACACTAAAAACTAGCAGGAGTAAGGCATTTGTCCCTTGGACTGTGCTCTGCCATTTGGATGATCATGGCTGATCATCCAACTCAGTACCTTGTTCCTGTTTTCTTTCCATAGCCTTTGATCTCTTTATCCTGAAGAATTATGTCCAGCCCATTCTTGAAAATGTTCAATGGTTTGGCCTCAACCAGTCCCTGAGTGAAGAAATTCTTCCTCATTCTCAATCCCTGATGGCCTACCCCATATCCTTAGACTGTGACCCCTGGTTCTATACTCCCCAGTCATTAGGAACTTCCTTCCCGTGTTTATCTTGTTAGACTTTTACAGGTTTCTGTGAGATTCCCACCACCTCCTCCAATTCTTCTAAACTCCAGTGAATATAGTCTTAACAAATCCAGTCTCTCTTCGTACATCAGTCCTGCCATGCCAGCAATCAGTCTGGTAAATCTTTGTTTCACTCCCTCCATCGCCAGAACATCCTTCCTTTGTATAGGGCCTTGTACAAATGCAGCAAAACATCCCTGCTCCTGTACTCAAATCCTCTCACTATGAAGGCTCACATACCTACCACACCTGCATGCTTACTTTCAGCAACTTACTTTCAGTGTACATGGACACCCAGGTCTCATTGTACATCCCCCTTTCCCAATTTATTACCATTCAGATTATAATCTACTTTACTCTTTGCGCTACTGAAGTGGATAACTTGACATTTCTCTACGTTACACTTCATTCTCCATGCATTTGCCCACTCACTCAACTTGTCCAAATCACACTGAAGCATCTCTGCATCCTCCTCACAGCTTTGTATTATGTGCTTGTGCATGGTCTTTTGTATTGTTTGCCATGAACAACATGTAATGTGCGTTAAGGATAACAAAAGGACACAGTCCATTACTCTATTACAGCCCCCCCCCCCCCATCAAAGTCTGTCCCATTAGTGTAATCTTATTCTCAAGAAGGCCACTCCCTTTTCATAGCTCTTTCATTGAATTCTTTCTATCACATGCTCTAATCTTCTCAGGTGGCCTTTCTCCAAATTCCAAAACTTTCCATTGAAGAATTTCTATCTAGTCCGGACATCATGAATAGCATTATGGAAATGAAAGTCTTTCCTCTGTTTGTCCCTGAGTGTGAATCTCTTTCCTTGTGAGTATCTAGGTGGATAGTCTTTATGTCTCTGTGATTATTTGGCTCTATATGTATCATTGTATCTGCTTCTGTATGTATTTACACATCGACTTCTATGCGTATCTTTGCAATTGCTTCTACATGCTTCTGTTTCTATGTATGTATTTGTGTGTGATTTCAGTTTGTGTGTATATGTGTGTGATTCTGTTTCTGCACATGCCCATGTTTCTGTTTCTCTATGTATCCATGTTTGTTTCTGGTTCTGCGTGTATCCATGCTTCTGTTGCAGTGTGTATCCGTATGTTTCTGTGTGTATCCATGTTTCTGCATGAATCTGTTTTTGCATGTATCCATATGTTCCATTTCTGCGTGTGTTTGTGTGTGTGTTTATATGTATGTCTTTGTTTCTGTCTGTGTCTGTGTGTATCTCTCTATATCTGTCTGTATCTATGTGTATGTCACTGTTTCTATGTGTATTTGTGTTGTGTTCCTCTGATCATTATTTCGACAGTGCTTAATTCTACTCCTGTTCCTGCAGGTATCACCTTCAGTATTGCCATCTTGCTGTATGCTGAAATGAATTATGTGAATACTAGTTTACCAGAATGCTGGATAAGAGCATTGAAGCTGGTTTGCAGATCAGCCTAACTTCAGACCTAAAAATAAACAGTCTGACTTCTGACAGTCAATACAGTGGAGCCCAAGCTTCTCAGCAGTCACAATCACTTTTGTATGTGCACAATGCATCAGAGAGGTTCAAATCACCAGCCAGTGCTTTGCTGCCAGTCCGACGTGTCCATCACTTCCACAAAGCATTTATTTACTCAGCTGAATTAATCCATTTCAAAATAGAGCTCGGCTCTCCTCACAGGGTTGAGCAGATGGGTTTATGCGATTGGTCTCCACAAGGAAATCGAAGTCCAACAGATTCATTTGTTTCCCTGTGTAATGACAATTACTTGCTCTCCAAAAGCAATTCACTGCCAACAGCAAACTGATATAGTCTGAGCACGTTCCTGGGATGTGTAAGAAATATGCAGCTCATTCCTGACTTGAGGTTATTCTGAGCAACACCCCAGGTGAATCAAAAGGTTTTGCAAGATTGCATGACACATCCAACTTTGCTGGGTGTAAGGCTATCCAGTTGTTGGCCCAAGCAGTCTTCCTTTTAGAGTTACAGAGTTATTCCACACAGAAACAGACCCTTAGATCCAACTCGTTCATGCTGAGCAGATATCCTCAATAAATCTAGTCCTATTTGCCAGCACTTGGCCATATCCTTCTAAACCCCTAGAAAATGAACCGTCCAGCTCAACGAGCAAAGTTACATCCTAAACCATTCTATTAATATACCCATCCAAATGCATTTTAAATGTTAAAAATCACACAACACCAGGTTATAGTCCAACAGGTTTATTTGGAAGAACAAGTTTTCAGAGTACTGCTCCTTCGTCAGGTAGCTAATGGGGCAAGGTTATAGGACACAGAATTTATAGCAAAAGGTCATAGTGTCATACACTGATGTAATATATATCGAACAAACCTGATTGCTGTTAAGTCTTTATTGCTTCAGTGTATGACACTATGATCTTTTGCTATAAATTCTGTGTTCTATGCTCCTACTCCACTAGCTACCTGATGACGAAGCAGCGCTTCGAAAGCTGTACTTCCAAATAAACCTATTGGACTATAACCTGGTGCTGTGTGATTTTTAACTTTGTCCACCCTAGTCCAACACTGGTTCCTGCACATAATTTTAAATGTTGTAATTGTACCAGCTTCCATCACTTCCTCTGGCAGCTCATTTCTGTGTGAAAAAGTTCTCGCTTTGGTCCCTGTTCACTCTTGCCCTTCTCACATTAAACCTATTTTTGAAAAATTCATTTGGGAACATCAAAAAGCTGAACAAGATATACAATAGATGTGATAGAGATGGAAAAGCTAGGAGAATAGAAATGAAGGGAGCAGGGCATGAGGATGTATACTCCAGGTAATTGTGGGAGTTGGTGGGTTTGTAATATTCTTGATGTGGAGGTGCCAGTATTGGACTTGGGTAGACAAAGTTAAAAATCATACAACACCAGGTTATAGCCCAACAGATTTATTTGGAAGTACAAGCTTTCAGAGCTTGTACAATTGTTCAATACATCGCATCAGTTGTATGACTCTTGATCTTTTATTACAAATTCTGTGTCCTATAATCTTGCCCCACTAGCTACCTGATGAAGGAGCAGTGCTCTGAAAGCTTGTACTTCCAAATAACTATAACCTGGTGTTGGGTGATTTTTTACTTTGTAATATTCTGTTTTTGTTTCTGTTTTGTTTCAGATTTCCAGCATTTGCAGATCTTTGGGTTTTGTTTTTAAATAAATGCTGGTGTTTCTGCTATGCTCAAAACTAAATTGTGTTCCTATGTTCTTATTGAGGTATCACTCAGCTCTCTCCCCACGCGACTCTAAACACTTTTGGACATGGTTGTCTCTTAACTTTCCTCTGAAATGGTTGAATAATTCACTCTGTTGTCTCAAACAGCCACAAATAATTATTTTGTCACTGGGTCAAAATCATGCAACTCCCTTGCTAAGACTGCATAGAGAGGTTATTATTAAGCTATAGAAGGTTCAGAAGAGATTTATGAGAATATTGTCGGGTATGGAAGATTTGAGTTATAAAGAAAGGCTGGATAAGTTGGGACATTTTTCACTGGAGGGTAGGAGGTTGAGAGGTGATCTTATAGAAGTTCATAAAATAATGAAGGGTATCGAGTTTTCCAGAGGCTGGGAATTTCAAGACTAAAGAGCATATTTAAAGGTTAGAGGAGAGAAATTTTAAAAATGGCATGAGGGCAATTTTTTTACACAGAGGGTGATTTGTGTGTGAAATGAACTTCCTGAGGAATTGGTAGATCTGGGTACAATTACAATGTTTAAAAGACATTTGGATAAGTACATGAATTGGAAATGTTTTGGACTGGGGTGGACAAAGTTAAAAATCACCACCTGGTGAAGAAGCAGTGCTTCAAAAGCGAGTGCTTCCAAATAAACCTGTTGGACTATAACCTGGTGTTATGTGATTTTTAACTAAATGAATTGGAAAGGTTTGGAGGGATATGGGTCAGGAGCAGGCAGGTAGGATTATATTCAGCATGACTAGTTGGACCAAAGATCTGTTTCTGTTCTATATAACTGTATGATTCTATGACTGAAAGTGCAGTGGTTCAACATGAAAGCTACCACCACCCTCTCTCTGGTAACTAGGAAAGAACAATAAATGAAGCCCTGCCTTTGATGCCCACATACCTCAAAAATCATTCCAAAATCATTTCCAAGTAATGTTGGGCTTTAAGATTTGAAGTCCATGTAATTGAACATATTGGACTTTTATAGCAAGGATAATGAGAGATCTGAAGCCTTTCAGAAAGGTGCCACTGAGCAAACTATCTACAAGCCGTGTACTCTATTTAAGATAAATTAAAAAAGAACGGCAGATGCTGGAGATCTGAAACAAAAACAGAAATTGCTGGTGAAATGGACCAGGTCTGATAGCATTTTGGAGAGAAAGCAGACTTAACATTTTGAAGCTGAACTGGTTCTGATGAAGAGTCGTTGGACTCAAAATGTTAACTCTGCGTTCTCCCCATTGATGCTGCCAGATTAGCCAAGTCTTGCCAGCAATTTCTGTTTTTACCCTTTCCAGAATGTCATTGTCTTTCATCTCCTGTTTTATGTGAAGCTGCTGTGTTACTCTCTAAACAGGAGGTGTAATGAGTCCCATTGCTCCAAAAGTGGAACAAAAGTGACAATGCGTTATTTCACAACCAAAATAGGCAAATTGTTTCTCTGTATTATTGTCATCCTTAATAAAAGACACTCACACCAAATTTCAATAATAATTTCTAAAAACACTAGTTTGTTAGAAACATATGTATTCTAAATTGGTGATAAAGTGATCAGTGAAGAAGGTTATCTAAGATTACAAAGGGATCTTGGTCAATTGAGTCAATGGGCTGAGGACTGGCAGATGGAGTTTAATTTGGATAAAAATGCGAAACCTGGCATTTTGGCAAAACAGCTGAAAATGTGTGGCTGAAAAAGCGCAGCAAGTCAGGCAGCATCCAAGGAGCAGGAGAATCGACGTTTCAGGCATGAGCCCTTCTTCAGGTCTTATTTTGGTAAAACAAACAAGGACAGGGCTTATACAATTAAAAGTAGGGCCCTGGATAGTGTTGTGGAACAGAGTGACGTAGGGCTTCAGGTACATGATTCTTTGAAGTTTGCATCACATATCCTGCCTAATCTTTATCTCAGAGTAAGTCAATGCCATTCACAGGTAATTTCTGAACAACTGCTTCTGTCTTGGTTCCAGACATTAAATCATTTCGAAGTGCATTTTGTGGGTATATACTCTCCACTAATTGCATTAATTAATACTGTGGCTTTCATTGCACTCTCTGGAAGGAACATTTTATCCTCCACTATCAAAAGAGCTTGAGTTAGCGTCTATATTATGGTTTGCATCACATGCAGACAAGGTGGTTAGAGGGCATTTAGCATGCTTGCCTTCGTTGCTCAGACCTTTTAGCAAAGGAGTTGGGGCATCATGCTATAGGAAAGATATTATTAAGCTAGAGAGTGTTCAGAAAGATTTACTAGGATGTTGCTAGAATAGAGTTATAAGGAGAGGCTAGGACTTTATTCGCTGAAGTGTAGGAGGTTAAAGGGTGACCTTATAAAGGTTTATAAAATCATGACAGGCATTCATCAGGTAAATGGCAGGTGTCTTTTTTCCCAAGGACAGGGGATTTCAAGATGAGGGGACATATTTTTAAGGTGAGAGAGAAAAATTTAAAAAAGACAAGAGAGGCAACTTTTTCACACAGTGTGGAATGGAGTGGAGGAAATAGCGGACGCAGGTAAAGTTACAACACTTAAAAGACATTTGGATAAGTACATGAATAAGAAATGTTTAGAAAGATATGGATCAAGTGGGGCCAGTTTTGTTTGAAATTGTGGTCAGCATAGACTGGTTGGACTGAAGGATCTGTATCCATGCTGTATGATTCTATAAGCATAACTAACTATGCAGAATTATATTCTCTTAATCTCAAACCCACACATTCACACAACAAACAAGATAATGCAGCTCAACAGAGACAAAATGGGATTTGTAAAAATAGAAAAAGTTTTGGCTACTCTATTATTTGCTTTGACTTCTGTTGATATACTTTGGCCATTGCACCGCGTACCACGGAAGAATAGCTGCAACTTGCTACTGTAACTGTGCCATCTCGTTAACTTCACTCAGGCTTTCTGTAATTATCAGCGAAGTTACAGTATTTGCTCCTGCCTAATCTTTACCTTGGAGCAAGTCAACCCCATTCACCTGTAATTTCTGAATAACTGTTTCTGTCACAGGTCCAGACATTAAATTATTTTCAAAGTGCATTTTGTACGAAAGAGTAGATATGTACTCTCCATTAATTGCATTAATTAATACATTGACTTTCATTGTGCTCTCTGGAAGAAAGGTTTTATACTTCTCTATCACAAGAGTCTGAGTTAGCTTCTATATTATTGCAGCTATGGTTTTAGCAATATCATTTGAGGAATAAGTTTTTGCTAGAGTGACAGAGGTTGAGGGGAGACCTTATAGAAGTATTTAAATCTTTGAGAGGCATGGATAGGTGGATAGTCAGATTCTTTATCTCAGGATGGAAATGTAAATACTAGGGGGAGCTGGTTTAAGGTGACGGGGAAAGGTTTGAAAGACATGTATGAGGCAAGTCTTTTACACAGAGGGTGGTGGGTACCTGGAACACGTTGCCAGGGGAGACAGTAGAAGCAGATTTGATAGCAACATTTAAGAAGCATTTATCAGACAAATGAATAAGCAGGGAAGAGAGGGATATGGACCATGTGCAGGCAGGTGGGAGTGGTTTAGAATGGCAGTCGGGTTGCACAAACAAAGTGGGCTGATGGAACCTGTTCTCATGCTGTAATGTTTTATGCTCTAATAAGGGATATTTTTTCCTCCAAGGTTAATCAGGGTAAAGCAGGGTTAACATTGGGTTTCATAGTTACAGCTGCAATTTGATCTTAAAGTGTAAAAACTGAAATTGCTGGCAAAACATTTATTGGAAGAAAGCAGAGTTAACATTTGGAGTCCAATGACTCTTCATCAGAATCAGTCTGGATTCAAAATATTTTCTCTCCAAAATGCTGCCAGACCTGTTCCGTTTCACCAACAGCTTCTATTTTTGTTTCAGATTTCCAGCATCCACTGTTCAATTTATTTATCTGAACTAGAGTACATGGCTTGTGGATGGTTTCCTCAGTGGCACCTTTCTGAAAGGCTTCAGATCTCTCATTGTGAAGCCCAATAAGTCCAATGGGTTTCCCTCCCAACTTCCAGCATTCTGAATAAAGATATCCCACTTTATTACAATGGAAAAACTTAGGCCTTTAGTTCTCACTTTTACCCTCAGCACCTTCTTTGCTGATCTGAAGAGGAATTCTTAGCTGCTTGTTTTTTAGAATGGTTACTTGCCTTTCTTTTGCTCTTCCAATATCTATGATTCTCGGGCTAATGGGAAGATGGAAAAAAATTGTTTAATTTTATGAATCAGCTCATACTCATCAGCCATCCTTGTTGCCATCTAACTGCTGCAACCTTCTGGACTTGAACATAGGTCTTCATTACTGGAGGGGGTGAATTTTTTAATTCCTCTAATGGTAAGAATTCTAAGGGAGCTTCATATGTTGCTTCATATCCATACCCTATGGTCAAAATTGCTTTGCTTTATCCTCCCAAATTGAGCATGGATCTACTTTTGTTTCAAAACTTTTGTCTGCAGGCCTCAGGAACTTGCTTATATGTGCCAACAGTTCCCATTTTTATAGCCTCATACTCCTTTGAATCCTATTCTAATAGTGATATATAAACACCATGAGCTATACCTGTCAAACTGCTCTGTATGGTCAATGTCCAGTTATCCTACAGCCATTCCATCTGTTTTGTTACTCTTTTAAATGACATGAAGAGCCTCTCCATGTCCTCTTCCTCAAACTACAGTAGAGTATGAAAACGTTGAGACATTTCCTTCTTGGACTTTGGGAGGTGCTGGTGTTGGACTGTGATGGCTAAAGTCAGAAGTCACATGACACCAGGTTATAGTCCAAAAGATTTATTTGAAATCACAAGAGTTTGGAGCACAAGTCTTTTGTCAGATGACTCCACCTTATGAAGGAGCAGAGCTTCAAAAGCTTGTGATTTCAAAGGTGTCATGTGACTTCTGACTTTCCCTTATCAGAACCTTCTTGTACACCTGAGACCTCATTTATTTTAACTCCAGCTTTCTACGCCAGTCAAGCCTAGCTCTGGTCATTTCAGAGTTTTTAGAGTTTGCAATGCGAGTTTCAGTTTCATAAGTTATTTTCTTTTTCTTCCTGATGTGCTATTTCTCCTTCCTCCGCTCAAGTAAAACCTTTAAGTTTTATTTCCCATTCGTAATTTTTAATTTACTTTTCCATTTCAAGCTCTGTTATTTCTATTTCATGCTCAAGCTGCTTTAACTGCAATTGACTTTGCACTGACTCACGTGACTCACCAGTTGGTGCACCTGGTCCCTCTTGTACTTCCACCAATCCCAAATCCTCTATTCGTACTTCAATTATCTGTGTCTTCTTAACTTTTACAAGAAATGCCACCACTATTATTTTGCTAATTCTATTAAGGTAGCCTTAGTCAAATCTTTTGAACCAATTATTTATCAACTCCACCTTAAAATAAAATTAGTAGTTAGCATATCTCCTTAACCTTAAAAAAAACTGCCTCCAATGTGAACATATGAGCATATAAACAAAGAACAAAAGTAGACCAATTAGTCCTCCAAGTCTGCTCTGTTATTCAGTAAGATTGTCAAGCATTAAACCCATCTCTTAAAACATTTTTTTTGGAAACAGTGATCGCATCTTCTTAAATTTTAAGATAGCTATGAATAAGGATAAGTTGGGACTTTGCGGGAAGGTAGTAAATTGGAGGAGGGAGAATTATGTCAGTATTAGGCAGGAGCTAGAGAGAGTTATTAGGGAGGAGTTTTTATTAAGCAAGCCCATATTTGACATGGTAGACTTGTTTAAAGACTTGCTGATCAGAGTTCAGAATCAGCATGTTTCATTAAGGAGGAAGGACAAGGATGGCAAGCTAAGGGACCCTTGGATAATAAGGGAGGTTGAGAGTTCAGTTACAAGGTGAAAAGAAGCATATGTAAGGTTTAGGAAGCTAAACTCACATAGGGCCTGTGCGGAATATAAAGAAAACAGGAAAGAACCCAAGCAGGGAATTAGAAGAGCAAGATGGGGCCATGAAATGACCTTGGCAAGTAGGGTTAAAGAGAATCCCAAGGCATTCTATACATACATTAAAAACATGAGGATAACTAGGGAGAAGGTAGGACCATTCAAGAATAAAGGAGGGAACCTGTGCTTGGAGGCAGAGGATGAGGGTGAGATTCTAAATGAGTAATTTCTGTCAGTATTCACCCAGGAGAACGATATAGAGTCATAGAGATGTACAGCACGGAAACACACCCTTTGGTCCAACTCGTCCATGCCGACCAGATATTCTAACCTAATCTAAACCCTTTTGGCAGCACTTGGTCCAAATCCCTCTAGACTTTTCCTATTCATATAATCATATAGATGCCTTTTAGATGCAGCAATTGTATCAGCCTCCACTACTTTCTCTGGTAGCACATTCCATACATGCCCCAGCCTCTGCATGAAAAAGTTGCCCCTTAGGTCCCTTTTATATCTTTCCCCTCCTACCCTAGACCTATGCCATCTAGTTCTGGACTATATCACCCAAGGGAAAAGACTTTGTCTACTTATCCTATCTATGCCCCCCATGATTTTATAAACTTCTATAAGGTCACCTCTCACCCTCCGATGCTCCAGGGAAAACAGCCCCAGCCTATTCAATCTCTCCCTATAGCTCAAACCCTCCAACCCCTTGTAAACTTTTCAGAACCCTTCCAGGTTTCACAACATCCTTCCGATAGGAAGCAGACCAGAATTGCATGAAATATTCCAAAAGTGGCATAACTAATGTCCTGTACAGCCACAACATGACCTCCCAACTCCTACACTCAATACTCTGACCAATGTGGAAGGTAGTGAGATTTGTTTGAGCATGCTATTGTGCTATAGCATTTTGAGATCAAGAAAGAAGTGGTGTTGAGTCTCTTGACGAGCATTAAGGTGGAAAAGTCCCCAGGTCCCGATGGTATCTACCCCAGGTTATTGAGAGAGGCAAGACAAGAGATTGCTGGGGCCTTGGACAAGATCTTTGTATCTTCACTAGCCACTGGTGAGATCCTGGAGGACTGACAAGTAGTCAATGTTGTTTCTCTGTTCAAGAAGGGAAATAGGGATAATCCAGGAAACTATAGAAAGATGAGTCTCTCATTGGTGGTTGGGAAGCTATTGGAGAGAAATCTTAGGGATAGGACTTACGCATATTTGGAAAAGGATTGCCTTTGTGCAGGGTACGTCAAATTTTTCGAGACGGTGACAAAGGTGATCGATGAGGATAGAGCAGTGGATGTTGTTGACATAGATTTTAGTAAGGCTTTCAAGAAGGTTCTTCATGTAAGCTCATCCAGAAGATTACTTTGCATGGGATCCACGGTGACTTGTCCACATGGATTCAGAATTGGTTTGCCTATAGAATATAGGGGGAAGTGGCAGAAGAGCATTTTCCTGGCTGGAGGTCTGTGACTGGTGGTGTTCCACAGGAATCCATACTGGGACCTCTGCTGTTTGTGATATATATGAATGACTTGGATGAACATGTAAATGGGTGGGTTAGTATGTTTGCAGACAATACAAAGATCGGTGGAGTTGTGGATAGTTTAAAAGGCTGTCAAAGGATATAGCGAGATATAGATCAGATGCAGATATGGGCAGAGAAATGGCAGATGGAGTTTAATGCAGGTAAGCGTGAGGTGCTGCAGTTTGGGAGATATATAAGTATATAGTTGGTGGTAGGACCCTGACCAGCATTGATGTACATAGACTTTTGGTGGTGGTTGGGCATATTTAGAGGGCAGATAGCAACAGGTATGGGATCTTGGGGTTCAAGTACATAGCTCCCTGAAAGTGGTCACACAATTAGATAGGGTGGTCAAGAAGGTGTATGGCATGCTTGACTTCATTGATCAGGGAATTAAGTACAAAAGTCAGATTCAAAACTTTAAATCGTCTCAGAGTCTTTGGACCATTAGCAAATAGAAATAAATTTTCTTTGAGCACAATATTTAAGCGTGTCCAAATATTGTACACTTCATTTTAGTCACATCTCCCCATGGTTTCCTTTGCTCCAAGAACAACCTCAAGTACTCAATCTCACTTTGTAGCTGAAGTACCCCATTTCCTAGAATCATTCTGGGTTTTCTTCTGTGCACTCTTAAGGATTTTCATATCAATCCTAAAGTAGTGCCTCTATTTAGGAACCCCAAGATCCCATATCTGTTGCTATCTGCCCTCTAAATATGCCCAACCACCACCAAAAATCTATGTACATTAACTCCAAGGTCCTTGTTTCCTTGCATAACCTCTACAATTGTGCCATTAAATCTGTATTGTGTCTCCTTTCTCCTTCTGCTAAAGTGCATCACCTCAGACATCTCTGACACTTTCCTTCTCATTCTGCTAATCCACCCATGGCACGTTATAGATCATTGGGATCACCCAGACTACCTGCCACACCCTGCATTTGGTTCAAATAAAAAAAACTTCACAATCCAATATTCAGGTCATCACACATCATTTAAAATGTATAAATAAACTCATTCTCAATCATTTTCAATGAGTACCTGCTTAGTTTGCAGCTTTATAAGACTTTGGTTAAGCCACTCTTAGAGTATGCATTCAGTTCTGGTCATCACATTACAGGAAGGATGTGCATGCTTTGGAGAGGGTGCAAAAGAGGTTCATCAGGATGCTGCCTGATTAGAGGGTATGAGCTATAAGAAGAGGCTAGAAAAACTAGACTTGTTTTCTCTGGAGCAGCGGAAGGGGAAACTTGATAGAAGTCTATAAAACGATGGGGTGCATAGATAGGGTTGATGGCCAGAATCTTTTTCCAGAGGTAAAATGTCTAATACTGGGGGGCATGCATTTAAGGTGAGAAGGGGAATGGTCAAAGGAGATGTAGGAGGGCAAATGTTTTAACAGACACTAGTAGGATTATAGAACGTGCTGCCACGGATGGTGGTTGAGGCAGATACAATATAGGCATTTAAGGGACTTTTAGAGAAGCAAATGAATGTGGAGGGATATGGACCAAGGGCAGACAGAAGGATTAGTTTAATTTGGCATTACATGGGCTAAAGGGCCCATTCCTGTGCTGTACTGTTCTATGTTCCGTCTTCTAAAACCTTGTCTGGCCGAGCCTGCGCGTAGTCTTTTGGTAAACTATATATGAAGTTGCATGGAACCTCTTGAATTCAGGAATCATCCAAACCCTTTCATCTCTTCTTCCTTCCTTCACATAGTTACTGTGGTTCAATCCCACCATTTAGCACTTTACTATGAGTCTAGTTTTCACCTATCAGTACAATAAGTGCTAATCAACTATTTAACTAGAAGGGCATAAACATCCAGTTCCAATGCCATTCTTAATCAACATCAACACATTGCTGCATTCCAATCAGGATCACTGGATGGGGATTAGAAATAGAAGCTGATCCCTCCTTTCCATTACTCAGGATACTAAGGTTAGATATGATCTGAGCATTACCAGCTTTGCTGAGATCAGCCAAGAGGGCTCATGACTCAGTTTCACAGCTGGTTGCACATCCATGCACTGAGCCATTGAGAGCTCACGGTCAGTGTGAATTTGTAAGACCTCTCTTCAAACCGTAAAGCTTTTAAAACAAGAGCAGCAACTTCCATTTACATAGTACATTCCATTTCCCTGAAACCAGCACTTCCTCTGATTAAGCACAGTTTGAGACCAACTGCTGAATGGCTAATGACCAGAAGACTAGTCAAAGCAGCTTTAAGGAGCACCTTAAAGGTAGGTCGCGAGATGGTGAGGTTTGGGAAAGAATTCTTCAGTTTAGGGCTTAGATCATTGAAGGCATACCCACTCAAAATATATAGGAAAGAAAATGAGGGATTGAGAAAAAATTGGAGTTCAAGGAGCAGAAAGGCCTAGCAGGTTTGTAGTGCTGGAGGAGGGTACAGAGATTTGGGATGCTGGGGCCAGTGTAGAATCACAGAATCCCTATAGTGTGGAAGTAGGCCATTCAGCCCATTGAGTCCACACTAACCTTCCAAAGACTATCCCATCCAGATATACCCTACTGCCCTATTTCTATAACCCTGCATTGATCATAGCTAACTCATCTAGCCTGCACATCCCTGAACACTATGGGCAATTTAGCACTGCCAATCCCCCTAACCTGCACATCTTTGGACTGTGGGAAGAAATTAGAGCAGCAGGAGGAAACCCAGGGAGATGGACACAGGGAGAATGCACAAACTCCACACAGACAGTGCCCCGAGTCTGGAATCAAACCTGGGTTCTTGGTGCTGTGAGGCAGCAGTGCTAACCACTGAGCCACCGTGACCATGCCACTCCATGCTGGTGGTGAGAGGGTAGTTAATTGTGAAGCCACATAAAGCAAGATGAGAAATTTATAATGAATGTGTTCAGTTATCCACAGTATAGAACCCCGGTACCAGCGCACAGGATATTGGAAAAGATGCAGAAAGAGTCAGAATGTAGTGATTAGGTGATGTCACATTCTGAATCTGTCCAATATTCATTCAAACAAACAACTGTTTGATGATAGTTTGTGCTCGAATCTCTGTGCTGATTTCAGGATTCCACTCATTCTATCACTCAGACTGGGGTCAGTTGGCTAATAAAGTCACTGTATCGTTCAGACTGTTTATACCAGCAGGCGCACTGATGGCAAGCAGCAAGAGAGGGGATTCTAGGTTATCCGACAAAAACTGCCCTTGATCGGTGATTACAGCTCCTTCTCCAGCCATCCCCTGTCCTTTCTGAACGAGGTTATCCAATTAGTTCCTCACTCTGGACAGTTTTGTGCAGTGAGTTCACGTCCTCTGGGATCACTTAATTAGATCATTTTCAACATGGTTTACCTGATATTCTGCAATTAAATAGTTACCCAACATTCCGTAGTGAAAACTGACCGAGGGTCATCCAACCTAGTCTGGCATTGCGTCTCTTATTAAATTGCTTTCTTTAAAGTGCTAATCCCTTTATTGGATGTACTTTATTATCTCATTTTAGCACTTGGCCTAGCTCTTAGTTGAGAGTGACAGAACAGGCAACAATGAATCCCTTGCTGCCTGTCCAGTTGTGATATTGTGCTCTACATGACATCGCTAATGATTGTGGACAGCAGGATGTTGTCACTATCATTTAAAGTGCAGGATTCAGGGTTACACAGAGGAGTTCACAATGCTCTCAATTTGAGAGACATTTCCCGGAGAAAGTTAATCCTGCATGCAGAATAGCAACTTATCAAACTGCTCAGAACTATGTGTACTTTGCACCCTGCGGTTTAATCTGAAATTTTACAAAAGCAAATACTGGAACCATCTTGAACTAAGAACTCAAATTGTGGAAGAAATCAATAGCAATTTAACTTTTATGGTGGTGTTGGCCGAGGGTGAACTGTAAGCTAGGGTAGCAGGAGACCATCCAACTCCAGTGCTGTAGGTTTCACTATTTATACAACCTTCACTATTAATCCTGGGTGCATTTGTGTCAATGTGAGTTGTCTATTTGTGGGATAAACAAGAAAGCATGAGTGAACATGGAAGGAACGTTGATCTTTTGTGCTTCCTGATCTGACACAATTGATCAGCAGTGGAGGCAGGTTTGATTGAGGCATTCAAGAAGGAATTGGATTGTTATCTAAAAAAGAAGTGCTAAAGGCAGATGGCAGAAAAGTGACACTAGGTAAATTGCTTCAAAAGATACCATAGGCCAAATGGTCTCTTTTGTACTGTCACCAATCTGGAATTCTTATAATGATCCCAAGAGGAAAGTGGTCAATTTCATCCAAATGGGCTGTTGAGGAGCTTTGAAGAGGTGCAAACCTGAACTGTACAAAGGAAACATCATACTTAATGTGGTTTAAACATGTTCAATATTTTTGGCACCAATGGTAATAAGAAAATAGTTGGTGCCATGTTTCAGATATGGGTGGCAACAGAAATGGTGGAACAGGAATAGAACAGTATCAAGTATCTCCTTGGAATTAATGGTGGAAGGTTGGGATGAGCGTTGAAAGAATCTCAAGAGTTTTTAAAACTCACCTCATGCATGGAGAACAGTCCAGTGAAAAAGCTCCAAGGAAGCATTTGTTCAATCACTATCTGTCTGCTTCCAATTTACAAGGGAAGGTGGTGTTGGGGGGAATGCCCTGTCAGATGACCAGTGGTGGGAGAGTATAGGGTGAGCTTTTGGAGTCAGAAAATCATCTGAAGTACCTTATTCAATCAGAGTAAATAATGCCAGAGTTCACAATGGGTTAACACTCTCAGGTGAAGGAAGGAAGGAATTTGAGATAGCAGGAGAGAGAACAAAGTGAAAGGTTATGATGCCAACTGGATGCATATTTTAAAATATCAAGCATTTATCTGAAGGCATTTCAGAGTCTGTGTAATCACTTGATGCTACACGCAGCTCAGCAACCAGTCAGCTGTGTAATTGCAGTGTTCAAACATTACAACAAAAAGACAAATAGTTCACATCAGAAAGGTTTCATTACTTTCTAGAGGACTACTAATGTAATACTTTTGTTGCTGTTAGTGGAAGACTTGGTGTAATTGCCCTTTCCTACATTCGTCTCGATTTTCAGTGACATTTTTTGAAGTTTAAACTTTCAATAGTGTTGTTTGATTCAGAGACCAGACTTCCATCACTGGCTTCCTTGCTGCTGGTTGTCTACTCTGCCTGAACTTATTCCGGGATGTTTTGTCACATAACTACCTGCTTCAATCCTCCCTTGATCTCACTGTTGCCATTTATGTCCTGTGTTACCATGCAAATTGAAACCTCAACTGATTCTCCACCATCAAATTGAATGAATCTTGATTATCAGCCAAATAGCAAATTTCCCAAAGTCCTATATTTTTATAAATAGTGAAGAAAAAATTCAATTTTAATCAGAAAAATAGGCTGTTTCTTTTAATGCTTCGTGACTCTTCTCCTTGGCTCATTCACTGCACTGTCCATGTGAACATTCTTCAATTCTTGTCACCCTTGGGAGAATCCTAAAAGGTCGGCAATGTACCTTGCTCCCTAAAATCTAGAACATTCCTCTTTGCTACCCATTTGTGTTCCTTTGGAAGATGCTTGGTTGGGGGCGGGGAGCAGGGAGGTTGAGGAAAAAAGTTTTGTTTCTGTATCTTGGCTGACTGGATAGATCTCATGATCTTGCAGGACTTCAGGAGACTATGAACACTTCACTGGACCACAATGAAATTGCCAGACAGATTTACTAATTGATATATGAACCACAATAATGACACATCATAGAGTTACAATAGTAGGAGAACTAACTAAATGTCCTTGGAATATTTAAGGAAAACAAAACTGTTACAAAACAGAGTAGACCCTTCTGCTAATTTAAACCAGACACACAGAAAAGCTCATCTCTCCTTGTAATCTGTTGAAGTACAGGTGATGAAGAGCTACCAAATCCCACTATTTAAAGAAATGATTAACAATTTATTCTTTAACTCCAAGATTAAATAAAATTAAACAACTATCTACATTGTAAACCTCCTATATCTTAACGAGTTATCTACCTCCCACTCTACAACTCCATACTGATCTAACAAATCCCCCTCTATTAAGTTTTACAAAAAAATTCAAATTTCAAACCCAATCAGCTGTGTCGATTCTCTTCTGAATTTTCCTCTGTAGATTTTTCTGGGTCTTTTCTTCGGTCTTCTGCTGTACAGGTTTCATATGAACAGGTACCTTTCAGACAGCAATTCTGTGGGCATTCTGTGGCTGTTGCTGCTCTTTAATGCTCTGGCTAACTGTTCAAAATGCCCGATTTTTATACCCCAAAACATGAAATTGTCTCATTGGATTGATGTCATCAAAACAATACAATTCAAATTCAATTGGATTTTGGTATCTTGGTGCATAATTAAAACTGATTGGCCAAATTTAAATTTGTTGTGTACCACAATAACTCAGCTCAGCTATTTGTTTCATAGCCAAATGTTACAATTTTAAATTTTCACAGTCTGTGCTTGTTAAGTTTTGCCAGCTTTCACTCTCTGTTAAAGGTGCAGTACACCTACAACTTTAGAACAGAAGGATGTTGTAAAACTTGAAAGGGTTCAGAAAAGATTCACAAGGATATTGCCAGGGTTTGAGCTATAGGGAGAGGCTGAACAGAATGGGGCTATTTTCCCTGAGAGTCAGAGGTTCAGGGTTTATAAAACATGAGGTATATGGATAAGGTAAATAGACAAGGTCGTTTCCCTGGGATGGAGGAGTCCAAAACTAGAGGACATAGGTTTAGGGTAAGAGGGGAAAATTTAAAAGGGACCTAAAGGACAACATTTTCATGCAGAGGGTGGTGCATGTATGGAATGAGCTGCCAGAGGAAACGGGGGAGGCTAGTACAATTGCAACATTTAAAAGGCATCTGGATGGGTGTTATGAAGATGTGGGTGTACTATACCTTTAAGAGAGTAAAAGCTAGTAGTGACAGCACCAAGTATTCTCAATAAGATACAATGTAACATACGTTCCAGCTACTGGGATAGCTAGTTGCCTGGAAACGACAAAACAGATTCGAATTCAGCCAATCAGTTTAAATTATACCCTGAGAAAAGACCAAATTCCAATCAAGTTTGAATTGAGTATATTGATAATCTTAAAAACCAATGACACAATCCGATGCTTTGGGGTATAAGACCGAGGAAAGTTGAACAGTTAGGAGGAGATCTGCCACCAGACCAACAGCTGTAGACTGCCAGTCAGAATTCTCTGAGAGGTGCCTGTCTAGAGAAGGAGTTTGCACAGAAAAAAACCTCAACACTGACCTGGGAAGCAAATCTACCGACCAAGATAAAGAGAAGATTCGACCAATGGCTGGTTTTAAAATTTGAAATTTTCTGTAAATCGTAATCGGGAGTTTTATCAGACTAGTATTATTGAAGGGAAGGTAACAGATAGGTTAGAGTAAGGAATTATAAATAATTGTTAGCTAATTATTCTCTGTTATACTTTAAGAAATAAAGTTGTTAATCTTTACTTTAAATAGTTCTTGGCCACTTGAATTTTTACAGATTACTGCATGGAATAAATTTTTTCTGTATTGCTGGTTTTAAATTAAGCAGAAGGGTTTACCCCGTGTTGCAACAATGGGTATATGAATAGGAAGGATATGGGCTAAATGCTGGCAAATAGGACTAGATTATTTTCGGATATCTGGTCAGCATGGTCGAGTAGGACCAATGAGTTTGTTTCTGTGCTGTACATCTCTATGACTCTATGATTCTATAATTGTACCTTCAGTATTGTACAGCAATAATAGACCGTAGCCTTTGGATAGATGTAATGTGAAGGTACCAGTGCTGTTCTGGGTGGGCAAAGTCAGATGTTACACTACACCAGGTTATAGAGCAACAGGTTTATTTGAAATCACAAGGTTTTGGAGCACTGCTGATGGTGACCTGACAAAGAAACAGGACTCTGAAAGCTTATGATTTCAATTAAACCTGTTGGACTATAACCTGGTACTGTGTGATTCTAACTTTGGATAGATGATAAAGTTGAACAATCCTGGGAAAACCCAAATTTCAATAAAATGACTGGAACAAAGAAAATATAAATTACATGTCCCCATATTTCAAAAGGAGCAGCGACCACACATTCATCCAAACAACTCCCACCAGATACTTGTTTTGACTGGCCAATACATTGGCCAATCCTATTAAAATTAATTTATGTAGTTTTGCCTGCAGACCCAATTATTAACCCCTTACTTACGGTGAACAACATAAAAAACTAGAACCATGAATTCCAGAGCCAAAAGTCATTCATTTTTGGGACACTCAGTTCTGTGTATTTTCTGAGATTATACATGTAATATATCTTATGTCATGACAATAGACAATAGACAATAGGTGCAGGAGTAGGCCATAATTCCAGAGCCAAAAGTCATTCATTTTTGGGACACTCAGTTCTGTGTATTTTCTGAGATTATACATGTAATATATCTTATGTCATGACAATAGACAATAGACAATAGGTGCAGGAGTAGGCCATTTTGCCCTTCGAGCCTGCACCGCCATTCAATATAATCATGGCTGATCATTCCTAATCAGTATCCTGTTCCTGCCTTATCTCCATAACCCTTGATTCCACTATCTTTGAGAGCTCTATCCAACTCTTTCTTAAATGAAAGAGTGGGCTGGCCTCCACTGCCCTCTGGGGCAGAGCATTCCACACAGCCACCACTCTCTGGGTAAAGA
>NC_057744.1:33784974-33794816 GCF_004010195.1 Chiloscyllium plagiosum | reverse complement strand
ATCAGTTCTGGGTCCTCTGCTGTTTGTAATTTTTATTAATGACTTGGAAGAGAGAGTCAAAGGGTGGGTCAGTAAATTTGCAGACGATACAAAGATTGGTGGAGTTGTGGATAGTGAGGAGGGCTGTTTTTGGCTGCAAAGGTACTTAGATATGATGGAAATGTGTTGCTGGAAAAGCGCAGCAGGTCAGGCAGCATCTAGGGAACAGGAGGGCTAATGCCCGAAACGTCGATTCTCCTGTTCCCTAGATGCTGCCTGACCTGCTGCGCTTTTCCAGCAACACATTTCCATCTGTAATCACTTCACTCAACCTCCTTGTCAAAGATTCCTGAGCTGAAGCCTCACTCTTCAATCTAAACTTCCTTAGACCCTCTTTTTGTGGCACGTCTGTGGACTCTTAATTAAGGTTAGAGGAGGAGGGAGGGAGGGAGACCCTACTTTGTAGGACCTGGGGTTTAGAACACACCGAATCTAATAGTAATCACTTACCTTCCCGACCGGCTTTGCGCTCCGTCTGAACTTCCGCCCAGCTCCCGCCGCTCTCTGCTGCGAAAAGACCGTTGGCGTCGAGATAAGTTCTTTATATAGTAATCCCTTACCTTCCCGACCGGCTTTGCACTCCGTCTGAACTTCCGCCCAGCTCCCGCCGCTCTCTGCTTCCCGACCGGCTTTGCGCTCCGCCTGAACTTCCGCCCAGCTCCCGCCACTCTCTGCTGCGAAAAGACCGTTGGCGTCGAGGTAAGTTCTTTATATAGTAATCCCTTACCTTCCCGACCGGCTTTGCGCTCCGTCTGAACTTCCGCCCAGCTCCCCTGCTCTCTGCTGCAATGTATCTTACCACGTACAGCTCTCACATCATTTCGTCTATCACCTTTGTCTTTTTTTGAGTACCATATTGTCCTAAGGATAGGAAGATAAAATAGACATTAAGATATTGCTGATCCTGAAGAACCAAAAATATCCACCAATAGTTCGACATCGAGATTGTATTATCTCACCAGATCAAACATTTGAAAATCCAACTTATTGATTGGGATGTCTGGCCTGTGGGCAGGGATCACTGTTCGGTGGATTGAGATGTCCTGTTTGAAGAACTGAGCTCATTGCCTGACTAATCAGATTCTCATATCTGATCATTCCAATCTGTCTGTCTCAGTTTCCCATATGTATTTTCATGTCGATAACTCTCAGCGTTCCTCATATTACCTTGTATATGAATAAGTGAAAACATGATGCACTAGGAGCAAGGAAATCCCAGAATCCATAGCTGCAATTAAAATCCTCTATGAGAAATATATAACAAACTTATTCACTATCAGAATTAATGGTGTCATTGTTTTACTCTGGATGAACATATGGAAGAGGGCAGAAATAGATCATTTGCCCATCATGACTGATCTGTTTGTGCTTCAATTTCCACATTTCCATTTCCCTGTTTGATCCCCTTCCCTAACATGTAACTATCTACTTCTGTCGTAAAAATATTCAATTATCTTGCTTCCACTGCCTTATGAGTCAGGGGGGTTCCTGACCCTCTGAGAGAAAACCATCTCATCTCTGTCCTATAACAACAAGCTTCAATTTTAATATATTGCCCCCCCCCCCAAACTCTGGGCAGACTCACATAAAGAAACATCTTTTCCATGTCCACCTTGTCAAGATCTTTCAGGATCTTATACATTTTAAATCATCTCTTACTCTTCCAAACTCCAGTGGAAGTGAGCTGCTCTGTTCAACTTGTTCTCATAAGACAACCCAATCCATAATTTACTTTGGTGAATTTCACAGCTATGTAAAAGAGATAGAGAGAGAGAAAAGACGTTGAGACAAATTCGGCATGTTGCATTTAGTCATGGACTGATCTGGTTTGAGGGAATGCCTCAGGATATGCGTCATGTTTTTGCGTCTCATCCCTCAGCTTTGCTGGATTTTAACAGTTACACTATGAAATTAATAAGACAGTGATTTAAAATTAATACCATAGAGTTAGCTCAGTTTCAGCTCTGAATGCATAACAGGGATGGCCACATTTTATCAACGTAATGACAGCCAAACATCATATTACACCAAGTACTGGAGCACATTGAAGCTTTAGGTGAGTTCTTAAAATAGCACACTCTAATCTTTTTTCTGAACAGAACATTCTCACACCAATAGTTCCCAATCCATGACAATTTCAGCCTTTCTAAATCAGCTAAGGCAGCAAATTTAATTATTCGTCCATGAACGGTATGATTTGTGAATAAAATGTTGTGGAAACGATTCATTTCATCTTGAATGTTAATTACATATCTTTTCTCCCAAAACATCTTTTGTGTGTGTTTAGGCTTTAGAAGATTGCAGCATAACTTGATGAATCCTAGTACCCTGTAAGTTGGAGCTAGTTGTTTGCTTAGTAAAATCACCCAACTGGGTAAAGACAGTCAGACTTGGGGATAGACTCTACGGATAATTTGAGAGGTGTAGTGATTGAAACTCTTTTGGGACCATCAGGCACTTTTTAAATTATGTTTCCTAGGCTTTCGTGCTTGCTATCCATGTCATTCCCTTATTTAATAGAATTGCTGACTCTATTAGGGCTCTCGCTCCTTTTGGGAAAGTCATCAGTCCAGAGGTTTGGTGAGGCAAATCATGGAAATGACCATTCTCTTCTACATGGCAGTGCCCAGTGTCAGCTGCAGCTGAATGGGTACCTATCTTGCCTGAGTTTATAAGTATAGTTTCAAGCTACACACCAAAGAACTCAGTACATCCATCCAGACTGGAACCAAGGGAGTGCTGCACTGTCAAATTTCTGCCTGCCATCTCAAGGAGCTGTACATGACTCCAGGACTCCATGTGGAAGAGGGAAGAGTTTGTTCTAGCCTACACTTATCCCTCAGCTGACGTCACTAAAAATAAGTCATCTCACTGTTTCTAGGAATTTCAGGAAAAATGGCTGCCAGTATCCTGCACTATAATGCTAACCATGTGTTAAGCAGCAACTGCAGTTTGTTGACTGTAAAGTATACTCGGACATTCTGGGCAGTGAAAACTGCTCCATAAATGAAAATTTGTTATCTTGAGGATATTATCTCAGGTGCAGGTCTGTCACCATTTAACACTGGGGTACAGTACTGGTGGGGCAAGCCTGTCACTGTAAGACGCTGGGGTACAGTACTGATGGAGACAGGTCTGTCACTGTATAACATCAGGATACAGTACTGGTGGGGACAGGTCTGTCACTATATAACACTGGGGTACAACACTGATGGAGACAGGTCTGTCACTGTATAACATCGGGGTACAGTACTGGTGGGGACAGGTCTGTCACTGTATAACACTGGGGGACAGTACTGGTGGAGACAGGTCTGTCACTGTATTACACTGGGGTACAGTACTGGTGGAGACCATTCTGTCACTGTATAGCACTAGGGTATAGTACTAGTGCAGAAAGATCTGTCACTGTATAACATGGGTACAGCACTGATGGAGACAAGTCTGTCACTGTATAAGACAGGAGTATGGAGCTGATGGAGACAGGTCTGTCACTGTAAAACACTGGGGTATGTTACTGGTGGAGACCAGTCTATCACTGTATAAGACCGGGGTACAGTACTGATGGGGACAGGTCTATCACTGTATAACACTGGGGCACAGTACTGATGGAGACACGTCTGCCACTGTATAGCACTGGAGTACAGTACTGGTGGGGAAAGATCTGTCACTGTATACACTGGGGTACAATACTAGTGGAAATAGTCTGTCACTGTATAACACTAGGGTACAGTACTAGTACGGAAAGGTCTGTCACTGTATAACATGGGTACAGCACTGATGGAGACAAGTTTGTCATTGTATAAGACCAGAGTACAGTACAGATGGGAACAGGTCTGTCACTGTAAAACACTGGGATACGTTACTGGTGGATACCAGTCTGTCACTGTATAAGACCAGGGTACAGTACTGATGGGGACAGGTCTGTCACTGCAAAACACTGGGATACATAACTGATGGCAACCGGTCTGTCACTGTATAACACTGCGGAACAGAACTGTAGGGACAGGTCCGTCGCTGCTTAACACTGCGTTACAGTACTTGTAGATAGAGATCTGCTGCTGTATAATACTGGGATGCAATGCTGGTGGGGACAGATCTGTCACTGTATAACTCTGGGGTACAGTACTGGTAGATCGAGTTCTGTTGCTTTCTGACACTGCTACACTACTGGTGGGGACCAATCTGTCATTGTGTAACATTAAGGATATGTGTTCCAAATAAATAGGAGAAAGTAGTGGAACTGAATTTCAACCTACAGGTTCCTCAGGTATAAGTCCCTCATGCACTGGCCCTATATGTGAGTAAGGCCCATTGGCACAAATAGTTTTCCATGTGGAAATTGTTCAATGAATCCCAGCAGTCTGCTGAATTGTGGAGGTTTTACTGCTTTGTCTTACAAAGTGAGTTCGGATAGGCTGTAATTCATTCCTGAAGAAGGGCTTATGCCCGAAACGTTGATTCTCCTGTTCCTTGGATGCTGCCTGACCTGCTGCACTTTTTCAGCAACACATTTTCAGCTGTAATTCAATCCTCAGCATTTTCTTTTCTGAGCTGAGGAAAACATCTTGGGGCATTTACAGCTGCCCTTTCTCTACCTTGGCTCCTTACTTTCCTTGTGGGGGTCACTTAGCTCAGTTGGCTGGATGGCTGGTTTGCAATGAGAGTGATGCTAACAGAGTGGATTCAATTCCTGCACCAGCTAAGGTTATCATGAAGAACTCTCCTTGACATCTTCTCACCTCACCTGAGACGTGGTGACCCTCAGCTTAAAGTCATCCTTCTTTATCAGAGAGCAGCCCAATGGACTGATAGGACTATAGTAACTGTAACTTGCCTTTAACTTGTCTTCATTATACTCTCCTACTATTTATCCTTCTCAGGTGTATAGGGATGATGCAAGAAGATTTTGTTTTATGGATCAGCTCATAATTGTCAGCTGTTGCTGCTGCCTGTCTTGCAACTGCAATTTTATCTTCAATGTTGGCTTTCATTACCAATGGTCAAGAATTTTAAACTCTTCTATGAGAAAGATTTCTCTGAAAGCTTATTTTTACTCCTAAAGCCTGCACCCAAAATCCATCATCAAAATCCCTTTTAAATCAATAGAGGGTTGCCCAGCCTGTACACTTTAATTTTGAAGCTTTTGCCTGTCTGCTTCAGGGACTACCTTACAGACTCCCAGGGTAGCCTTTATTACAGCAACTGGACTTGCCATATAAATACATTGGCAACAAGGGCTGGTCAGAGCTAGGAATACTACAATGAGTAACTTTCTTCCTGACTCCCCAAAGCCTGTCCACCATTTACAAGGCAGAAGTCAGGAGTATGATGGAATACTCCCCACTTGCCCAGTTAAGTGCAGCTCCAACAATACTCAAAGCTTGACACCATCCAGGACAAAGCAGCCACTTGATTGGCATCGCATCCACAAAGGTCAATTCTCTCCTCCACCAACCCTCAATTGCAGGAGTGTATTCTATCAAAGAGATGCCCTGCAGAAATTCATTAGAGATCATTGAGACAGCATCTTCCAAACTCGTGACCACTTCTAACTGGAAGCACAGCGGCAGCAGTTATATGGAAACATCACCACTTACACGTTCCCCTCCAAGGCACTCCCCACCCTATCTTGGAAATATATCACTGTCCCTTCACTGTTGTTAGGTCAAAATCCTGGAATTCCTTTCCTAATGGCATTGTGGGTTTATCTACAATACATGGACTATAGCGGTTCAAGAAGGCAGCTCACCACCTTCTCAAGGGCAACTAGTTGCTGGCTCAACTACTGAGACCCACATTCCATAAGTAAATAAAAAGAAATTGGAATCATGTTGCAACTATGATATGAGCTTGGTATTGGTCAGATGCCTTCCTCAATGGTCAGGAGTTTCATTCTTGTATTTTTGCGCTGTTTGTTTCAGTCCCTCCAGATAATCCAGTGATCAGCAGTGGGCCTGTCGTCAGCCTGAAAGTGGGAGATTCTCTGAACCTTACGTGTCGTGCAGATAACGCCAAGCCAGCAGCTGTCATCACATGGATCCGAGATGGAGAGCCATTGAAAGGAGCGACCTACATAAAGGTGAGAACAGCCGGCACCAACTTAGATACAAGCAGCGGCAATGCTGACTCCAGGATTTAGGCAGTTCAGTGGGATGCAATATTGGGATTGACTGGGACGAGGTAGAATGGAATGGAGCAGCTCAGATTGGGATGGGGTGGAAATGGTTTGATGTATGGGGTGAATGGGATGAGGATGGCTTGAATGGGATGGGTTCAGGTGAAATTGGGTTGAGGGAGATGGGTTGGGATGGCATTGGGGAGAGTCGTGGCTATGTGAATCTGGTTGATGAGGAGGAGGAAGGGGTGACGGGGGGCCTGGTGAAACTGAATGGGTTGGGATTGGTGTGTGGTGGGATGGAGTGGGTTGAGGTGGTGTGTGGTTGGATGGAGTGGGTTGAGATGGTGTGAAGTGAGATGAAGTGGAGAGAGAGTGAGATGAAGGAGAGAGGAGGAATTAGCTGTGTTTTAGGTGAGTTAGTGTGACTGGCCGGGTTTTGATGGGTTGTTGGTGGCAGTAATAGCAATCTGACGACAGCAATCTAAAGGAAAGGTCACACTGACACCCTTCACTCCAACCTAGTAGCTGAAACAATCATGATGTGGTCAGAAATACAGAAAAATAGAAGACCTCTTAGCAATCCAATTGTGGACTAATACAGCACCTGTCTTTAATTACAGTTCATAAGTTAATCATTGTCTGAAGTAAGAGTGTAAAGCTGACACAGCTGAATGTAGCTGATTAAACAGCTCTCTCTCTCTAACTCATTTTAAAATTAAATTAACTTCCATCCTTCTCAGGTTTCCTTTCTCCATGAATTTAGTGCTCATCGAGGCGAGGGATGATTGTGCTGGAGAATGAGCTGTTCTCTATCCCAGCCCCCTGTCAAAAACCCAAACACAAACTGCGTGGTTTGAATGCTAAGGAAAGCTGTTTTTACATTGCTTGGGAAATAGGTCGCATCCCACACCTTAGAAGTGCTAATGCTATCCTTTTCCATTATCACAGCAGCCATTCTGTCAGCTACCTGAGATTATTGTACTTAAGGAAGGCCTGTGTTCACAAGGAATTATTCCTTGTTTATGTATGTCTTTTGACATCAGATAGTGTTAACTTCAAAACAAGATCATTAATTGGAAAGTACTTTTTCACATCAAGAGTAGTGGAGATCTGTATACCTCTTTCCCAGCCCCGAAAAGGCAATGAATGCTGGGATCTGAAAGATTTTGATTAGTAAGGGACATGTATCAAAGATGGTAAATAAAGGTGCACATCAATTCTAGAATGACAGGAGAAGCTCAAAGGAATGAAGGTGTTTTGTTCCAAAGTCCTTTTCTAGTTGCTGTTTAACCTCATTTGAAATGTAACTCGAATAGGTCTGGAGTTGGCAGGAGAATGTTCCATGATGCATCATTGAAGCAGAAATGGTAAAAATCAAACAGGGAAGCAAAATTGTAGTGAAAACTATAACCCTATCTCAGGTTGCAGTCTTTAACATAGCAATAATTCATCCAACTGTGTTGGAGCTTTGCAGAGTGACATTGTATGTATTTAGAATTATTGTACTCTTTTTAATGTTGATCTCCCAGCAAAAGTCTTCATTGCTGTCATTTTTGGAGATGGGAGGAGCCAACAATTAGTGAGGAGCAGAAGCCTGAGACTAACCACAAATATGAGCAAGTGAAGAGAGCATTGAGTTGCATACATTACCCCTACCACACTCTGTTAACTCAATGTTATTACAGTTATACGCTCCTTCTTAACACTTTTCTCTGGTTGATGGTCTAACTATTCAGATGAAAAAAAAGTGTTTTATATTAACAGTTTCCATCTCACTGAGAAGGCTTTAAGTCAATCCAGATTCAATAATCTGCTTAGAAAATCCTACTTAAACTTTGACCGCTGTTACAAATAGCACCACAACAGCTGAGACAAACTATAACATCCTAAAACAATTCACACTATTCTACATAAAATAACCCATAACTTACTTTAATAAAAAAAATTCAACCTCTCTCTCAAAGCTGACAGATTCTTGAAAAGATTCCAGAACCAGAACTATTTGTTCATTCTTTTTTAAATATATTGTCAACAGTGTTGTGATCAATTGAAGACAGATCAATTTTTGCCATCTCCTGGGCTTGTTTGCTTGTTTTTCATTTTTTAATATCTTGAAGTGCTCTTACATACAAAAATAAACTTCCTTTCCCTTCACCAAATCACTGTGCTTTCTTTCATCTATTAACCACCACTGATACATCACCCATGTTTTCCAGTTGAATAATGCAACTGGAAAGCCCATGCACATGCAAACCGTCAAAGGTGAGGGAGAGGGGGAAGGTGGTAAGTAAAAATGAGTTGAAATTGAAGATAAATGAGTCCACCCCCTAAGGTGCCCATATCTCTCTACTCTGAATTACTGGTGGACACTATGTGCTCCCTCTCCAAGGATACCCAAGCACGAATGTATATCCTGGGTTATTGTGAAAGAGATTAGCATGAGATCAATTCAAGTAAACTAATTTTTAAAAATTACTGACATGCACATATGAAAGGTTGTATGCACATGAATACAGATTATAGTAAAGAAAGATAGCTTGGACAAATTAGAGTCCATAAAAAGTAAAATTTCATACACTGTAATTTGTGACTCAGTTGGCTTCAGGATGAATTCTGAGTCTTAATGCTTCTAATTTAAAAATGTAAATGACTAGGTTTAAAACCGAAAGAACTGTGGATGCTGTAAATCAGAAACAAAAACAGAAATTGCTGGAAAAGCTCAGCAGGTCTGGCAGCATCTGTGGAGAGAAATCAGAGTTAATGTTTCAGGTCCTGTGACCCTTCCTCAGAACTGATGTTGTAGATGATTAGTTTTTTTTAAATCCATCTGGAAATATGAGTACTGGGTTGACTTCTTTTAAGAACTCTCTGCAGCATCATCCTGAACAATTATAAAAGCAAACTCAGCTGGAAACTTCTCAGGTGAGTTGGAGAAACAGGGAGGGAGCCCAAGTTATCCCATTTCAGGAGCTCCATAAGCTTTTGTCATCAGTTTTGCTGATAAAGATAAAAAGTGTTTGCTTATCATGTGACTGTCCTCTCTAAATGACCGTTAATTCAAACATAATCCAATTATAACCTGATTATAATCTCAGATTTTTGAATTTCTTTTCTCTGCCAGTATCCCACTATTCAGGTGATTTAGTTTAATGTCTGTTTCTAACCAGTGGTATATCTGGACATTGAACCATATTTCTTATTCTATTAGCACAATCAGAGTCCTCTGAAGTAATTGTCTTTGGGTTCTTCTTTGCTGCATTGCCAACTCCAAATCAATTGTTTTGAAATGTAGGATATATGGTAATGCAAACTAGCTGTTTATTTCAGATGTGATTTCAAGTCACTTTCATTTTTCAGCCTTTATATTCAATGTTTTGGGGTTTGTTGTGTTTTAAAATGGAGATACTATACAATATTTTTCACTGTATTTTGTAACAAAGCACACATGAATCAACAAATACGGAGGAACCTCGATTATCCGCATATCAATTATCCGAATTTTGGATTATTTGAAGATCTCAAGGTCCCAATAGAAACATTACATCAGAGAGGTATTTCAACACTGATAAGGGGGTGGTGTTGGTGGGGTGGGGCACAGATGAATGGAGTTGGGAGCAGACAGGGGATGGGGAGTGGACGTGGGCAGGATGGGAGGCAGACGAAGGTGGGGGTGGGGGCAGACGGG
>NC_057744.1:33762897-33784888 GCF_004010195.1 Chiloscyllium plagiosum | reverse complement strand
CAGGGTTGGGGGATGATGAGGACTGGGGTGGGGGCAGATGGGGGGCAGCGGGGGCTCACGCGCAGTGTGCTGCTGCCTAGTCTTCTTAACAGGGAGTGGGCTTAGCAACTGCTCGCTGTGTAAATCCCATCGAACTGATGGGGGTGGGTGGAGTTACAGCAATGTAACAAGTGTGTGTCTGCTCAGAAACAAACCCTGAGACAGAGATGGGGAGCAAGGTAGGCAGAGTGAGGAAAAAAGAAGTTTCAGAAAACTCCGAGCCCTAGAGGAGAGGCATTGAATCAATCAACCGAATAATCAATTATCCAAACGAAATAGTGCCCACCCATCTCGTTCAGATAATTGAGGTTCCTCTGTCAATCAAATAAACCAAATCAAATAAAATGTAATTTTGTTCAAGGTCAATTCAGATTTTCAGGTGATGGGTTAAAAATCATTATTTAACCTTAGACACATCTTCAAGACAACAACCAAAGAGACCAATACATTAGTAGGGGGGAAACATTACCTCCACACAAGCTCAGGAGAGGGAAAGTGATTAGACTTAACTGAAGAGAACAATTTTTTGAACCATTTCCGAAACATTAGCTTTGTTTCTCTCTCCACAGAAGCTGCCAAAACTGATGAGTTTCTGCAGCATTTTGTTTTTATTTGCATTTATATTGCTCTTTTCATGTCATCGGGAGATTCCGAACAGCGTTATAGCCATGAAGAACTGTTGATGCGTAGTCACTGTTGTTATGTTGGCAAAAGTGGCAGCTGATTTGCTTAGAGCAAAATCACATTAACTGGGGAAATAATTTGTTTCTTTGACCGGTGCCATGGGATCTTTCATATCCATTAAAGAGCCAGATGGGATCTTGGTTTAATGTCTAAAAAAAAAGCTCTCTCTCAATACTGCACTGGAGTGTCAGCCTAGATAATAGCATAAAATACCGGAGTGAGACTTGAACCCATAGATGTTTAAAGCTCTTTTACTCAGATATTTAATAATAAGATTTCTAACTGCACAACAGAAAAGTTATATTATTGGAGCAGGAATGAGAAAAAATTGAGTTAATTCCATTCCAAAAGTTCTGAGAAGTGGCTTTAACAATGGAGGAGATATGTGGGTTCAAATGATACAGTGAAGGTAAGAATGTCAGTGTAAGATGTGGTCACCATCATTTGGACTTAGAAAAGACATGAGAGGTTGAGAGGGAGTCATGGCTTAGTGATTTTGCTGTTGTATTGTGATGAGAGTACTGACATTTTGCCATCTGAAGGACATTAATGAATATAAAGTGGAATTGACAACATAGGAGTGGGATTAGATGAAGAAAAGGAATGACCTTTGATATAGAGAAGAAAGAGAATGGCAAACAAGTCAAAGGCTTAGTCATCAAATACGGCACAAAGACAGAGCTTGGACAGGTGGATTTTGAAAAGTAGATGTAATCTTGAACACATAATGAATCTATTTACACATAAACTGACAGGAATTTTAAGGGACATTAGTTTTCCTGAATTTTGTGTTCTTTTCCTTTTTGTCTGAATTATGCTGCAGTTTGAACTAGTTGATTGCATCCTTACTAAAGATAATAAACAGTAAGTCATTATACTGAAGCTCAGAACAATCCTGATCCAGCCGAATATCTCCTAGTATCCAGCTCCACATTTTTCAGCATTCTTTGTGTTGTTTGTCTCCGTATCCTCAGAAGTGTTCTTCATTTCCCTCCACAGTTTCACACTGTCTATAATTACTGTGACATTGCAAAGTTTCTCTGTGCACATTATCAAGGGAAAGCTAGACAAAAAAATGTATACATTGCTTCTCAATATCTTAGGATGTCCCAAAGTGCTTGACAGTCAATGAGTACTAGTTGACAAACAATTACAAACATAAAGCAAGAAATACCACAGCTAATTAGGCCTCAGTACATTCCCACAGATAGAAAAACAAAAAAAAACAGAAAATTTGTTCTGATCTTCATCAGATTAGAGTCACAGGATTTTTTTAGATTGATTCACGAAATGTCGTCATTGCTGGCTGTGTTCAGAATTTATTGCACACACTGAATTGACTTTCAGAAGGTGGCGTTCTTGGATCACTGCAGTTCATGACGTTTAGGGACACCATCAGTACTGTTAGGAAGAGAATTCCAGGATTCTGACTCAATGATAGTGAAGGAATGGTGATATACAGAAGAACGCCCCAGACCACGTCGAACACCACTCTCCGCCCGCTCCCCAGCCAACCCCCCTAACCCTGTCCAACACTGCCCCTCCGCCTGCCCCCTGTGCACTCCCCACCCGGCCCCCAACCCCGTCCAACACCACCCGCCCCAAACCCCATCCAACACTGGCCCCCACCCGCACCCAGCCCCGTCTAACATCGCCCCCTCCAACATTGCCCGCGCTCCCCTCTCCACTCCCCACCTGCCCTCAACCCAGTCAAACACTGCCCCCCAACACCGCCTCTAATTACTATAGGAACACACTCAAATATATGAATTAGAAACAGACATAAGCTACTTATCCCTTCAATTCTACTTGGCGATTCAATAATATCATGGCTGCTATGAGTACTCCATGTTCCAGCTTACTGCCATTCTTCTTCTCCTTACTGAAGAATCTCCAATGGTTCAAATCAAGCAAGTTTCTTTCTCCTGGATGTTGGTGACCTTCTTGAATGTTGCTGGAACTGTACTCATCCAGGCAAGTGGAGAGTATTACATCACACTCCTGACTTATGCCTTAAAGATGGTGAACAGACTGTGGGGAGTCAAGAGGTGAGTTACTCACTACAGGACTCCTAGTCTCTGATCTGCTTTTATGGCTACAGTATTTAAATGGCTAATCCAGTTCAGCTTCTGGTTAGTGTTAACATCCTAGGGCATTGATATTGAGGTGAAGCAATATTATCAAGATGTTTAGACAGTCTCTTTTTGGAAATGGCCATTGTTTGGCACTTGTGTGGTGTAAATGTTATTTATTACTTAGTGGCCTAAGGTTGAATGTTGTCCATTAGATATAGGACACATTGATACATACTAAAATCTTTTCAGTGAAATTACATCCTTTTAGGTTTACACCCAAGGTATCTCCAATGATTGTGCATTGTACCAGGGTTTTCAGTTTCTGGTACATTTTGAAGGCTTATCCATTTCTTTTAGATCCTTTGGAGGTGCTGACAGCCCGGATTATTTACTCAAATTGTTGGATTGGCTTTGGAGCCTACAATCTTCCAATACCAAGGCCAATGGGGACCCAACCAAACTTCTACTAATACTCAAATCACTTCCTCCACAGAGACTTCTGAAAGATGGGAAAAGAGAGAGTATAATCAGCAGTCTGCATGTCCCGCCATCAGAAATTGAAAATGGGCAACGTATCATCTGCAGAGCAAAGAACGCAGCGGTCCCAGAGGGCAGGGAAACAGAGGTCACGATCGATATCCAACGTGAGTTGTCTTTTCCAATTCTGATATTCCACTTTCCATATGTCATTGGCCATGAACGCAAACAATGCACCTTATCCAATGGGCCTCTGGGGTAGGTTTTCAGCTTCTGCCCAACATGCTGTCTTCTATCTATTGATGTGAGTAGAGATATAAAATCACTGCTGTCCATAATAGACAACTGAAATTCAGTGAAAACTAACATCAGGGGCTGAATTTCGTTTTCAAATGCCTAAAATATGAAATGGGCACTTACCTGATTTTCAAGATGCACACACAATTCATGACTGAATTTTCCAAGTTTTGCATTTTCAGAGTTCAGCTTTGCAGTGCAATGTACAATCCCCAGTGGTATATGGGAGGAGTGCTAAGGTGCATGTGGACTGGTTGAACTTCAATGATTGCTGCCCTGATCCTCACACTGTTAAAAGGATAACACTTCTGAGACCTATGCTCCTTCTATGCCCTCTCCATTCCCATCAGATTTCCTATATCCAATCAGAACACAATGCCACTCAATGCCTCCCATCGATCATAGAATCCCTGCAGTGTGGAAACAAGCCATTTGGCCCAACAAGTCCATACTGACCCTCCGAAGAATAGCCCACCCAGACCCATTCCCCTACCCCATTACTCTACATTTATCCCTGACTAATGCACCTAACCTACACATCCATGAACACTATGTGAAATTTAGCATGGCCAATTCACCTAACCTGCACATCTTTGGATTGTGGGAGGAAACTGGAGCACTCGGTGGAAACCCATGAAAACACAGAGTTAATGTGCAAACTCCACACAGACAATCACCCAAAACTGAAATCGAACCATGTCCCTGGCGCTGTGAGGCAGTAGTGCTAACCACGGAGTCACAGTGCCACCCCATTTATCCTCCATTGCCAAACAGTTAGTATCCTAGTTCTCAGAAGCCAGGCAATGGGAATTATTTTGAAAGCAAAGAAAAGAAACACTATTTCTACAGAAAGTAAGTTTAATCGCTTACATGGCAATTCAGGCGTGTAAACAAACAACTGTATACTCAGAAATCACATCAAATGTAAAGTATTCTATTTTCATTTCTTTAAACTGTCAAGCATTCACTTCAGTAGCTCTTTCAATGGACCAACTGCTGAACTGAAGGGATTCTTAGTACTTGGAACTCAGTGGTGTTCATAATAGCCACAGCTTCGAGACACAAAAAAAAGTTAAATATTTCCATTTCAAAGCCATTCCTTTAACAATCATATGTAAGGATGTTACCATCTCAGCTGATGTTATTTTTGGATTGAAATCTGACTCGATAGATCATATGCTTTCTTGATTTTATCAAGGTAGCTTTCACTGAAACACACACACACACAAAATGCCATAAATGCAGACTGAAATATAAAATTGAAGATACAAAATTAAAATAGAGTAAACCAAACTATTTATATGTAATACACATTTAAAAATGGTGATTCTCAGGGTAAATTATAATCACTCCTGTATAGTATTGATTCCAGATTTCTCTATCCTACATTGGGCTTAATTTAACTGTGGCTTTAGTTCCCCACCTTGATAATCTTATAGCCCCTTTCTGGAGCCATTCCATGCTGAGCTTTTACTTTCTCAGGTTCAAACAACTCCTTCAGGTCTGTAACCAAACACTTCTCGTCTGGAACTTTCTAACTAAGTTGCTTACACTGAGGTAATCTATTTCTTAACAGTGCTAAAACGTCTCCTTTCATCATGAAATACTGTTTTACACATCCAGCTTCAGTCAAACCTTTTGCAAAAACTGCCAACCTGAAATTTACAGCATGCATTTTTCCAAGCTGTGTGAGTCTCGCCAAGGTAATCACTAAACTATTTCAGACATACAGACCAAACTGTATGTGCCACTAACTCTTAACTGAATTCAGAAATTAATTATATTAAAACAGTGTTATTAAACAATATGCTATCAGCCATGAAGGAAGTTGATTGGGTAACAAAGGCAAGTATTGTGATATCACTTTATGGGAATAGGCAAAGATCTGATCAAGGAAGCAGGATAGAAAGAAGCATTAGACAAGCACCTAATTAATGTAGTGCGTTGTTCAGTTGTTGCTGTGAATAATGGTGGTTGCAGAATAGCTCAAGTAAATCTGTCTATCCTGTAATATATCTCAAACTTACAGCATACCAATCAAGAATGGATGATTGGTGATAATGTAAAGGACTAACAAACCCAATATGGCGGCAGTGTTGTATGTTTGAAGACCGCAGCTCAAGATTTGGTGCAAGAGTTTGAGGCTGTACATTCACTGACGTTGTGCGAATCAGAGTTTCTATATAATTAGTACATTATTGATGTTACAGTCAAGTTAAGGACCAGCAGATTTAAAAACAAAATATGATTAGCCCATTTTAACCTATATCACCATGCTACAAAATTCCATATTTTTTAAAGAAAACAGAAATTATTACATATAAATGAGTGCAATAAAACAAGCACTATTAACTTGGCGCAAAGGAGCCTTAGCAAATCTAGGGTCAGTGGGAATCGAGAAAGGCTCTTTGCTGATTAGTCATATCTGACTGTAGGAAGGTGGTTGTGGCTGTTGGAGATTAGTCTTCTAAGCTCCAGGACATCTCCACAGGAGTTCCTCAGGGAAGTGTCCGAGTCCCAGTGATCTTCAGCTGTGTCATCAAGACCTTCCCTCCATGATAAGATGAGAAGGGATGTTCCTGATGGTTATATAATGTTCAGCACCATTCACAACTCCTCAGATACAGCAGGGGTACATGTTCAAATGCAGAATGAACTGGACAATATTAAGGTTTGAGCTGACAAGAGGATCGTAACATTTGCACCATGCAAGTGGGAGGCAATAACCATCACAGGACAATATAACTACAATCCCTTCACATTCAATAACATTATCATCACCAAATGCCCCACCATCAGCATCCTGGGTATAACATTTGAATAGAAACGTAACTGGATTCACTATATAAATGCAGTGGCTACAAGGGCAGCTAAGAGTCTAGGAATACTGTAGCAATTAATTTACCTTCCAAAGCATTTCCATCATGCACAAGGCACAAGTCAGGGAGTGTGATGGAATACTTCCTACTTGCCTGGATGGGTGCAGTTCAACACACTCAAGAAGCTTGACACCGTCCAAGTCATGCAGCCCACTTGATTGGCATCACATCCACAAACACCCACTCCCTCCACCACCAATGCTCAGTAGCAACAATGCGTACTATCTACAAGGCACATCATAGAAATTCACTAAACCTCCTTCAATAGCATCTTCCAAAATTGTTACCATCTAAGGACAATGGCAGCAGATACATGGGAACACCACCACCTGCAAATTCCTATCTAAGCTACTGATTTGCAAATCACTGTCCCGATTTGGAAATAAATCACTGTTCCTTCAACCTCACTGGATCAAAATCCTGGAACGCTGTCCTTAACAATAACAAAGAGGTATCAATACCATTGGTACTGTAACGGGTTGAAGAAAGCAGTTCACTACTACCTTTTCAAGAGCAATTAAGAATGGGCAATAAATGCTGCCCCCGCCATCAAAAGCCACTTTCCTCAATGAATAAACTAAACTTCACATATTTTGTGTTAAGTTTATTATACATTCAGGTTTACTTAGACCATAAGACATAGGAATGGAAGTAAGGCCATTTGGCCCATCGATTCCACTCTGCCACTTAGTCATGGCTGACGGGTGTTTCAATTCCACTTACCCGCACTCTCCCCTTAATTCCTTGTGAGATCAAGAATTTATCAATCTCTGCCTTGAAGACACCCAAAGTCCCAGCCTCCACTGTGCTCCATGGAATGAATTCAACAGGCGCACCACTCTCTAGTTGAAGAAATGTCTCCTCATTTCCATTCTAAATTGATCCCCTCTCATTTTAAGGCTATGCCCATGGGTCCTAGTCTCCCCACCTAACTGAAACAACTTCCCAGCATTCACCCTTTCTAAGCCATGCATTATCTTGTAAGTTTCTATTAGATCTCTCCTCAACCTTTTAAACTCTAATGAATACAATCCCAGGATCCTTAGCCATTCATCATATGTTAGGCCTACCATTCCAGGAATCATCTATGTGAATATCTGCTGGACATGTTCCATTGCCAGTATGTCCTTCCTGAGGTGTGGGGCCCAAAATTGGACACAGTATTCTAAATGGGGCCTAACAAGAGCTTGATAAAGTCTGAGAAGCACATTGCTGCTTTTATATTCTAACCGTATTGAGATAAATGACAACATTACATTTGCTTTCTTAATCACGGACTCAACCTGCAAGTCAACCTTTAGAGAATTCTGGACGAGCATTCCCAGATCCCTTTGTACTTTGGCTTTATGAATTTTCTCACCGTTTAAAAAATCATCCATGCCTGTATTTTTTTCCCAAAGTGCAAGACCTCGCACTTGCTCACATTGAATTTCATCAGCCATTTCCTGGACCACTCTCCTAAACTGTCCAAATCTTTCTGCAGCCTTCCCATCTCCTCAGTACTACCTGCCTGTCCTCCTAACTTTGTATCATCGGCGAACTTCACCAGAATGCCCCCTGTTCCTTCATCTAGATCATTAATGTATAAAGTGAACAGCTGCGGCCCTAACACTGAACCCTGCGGGACCCCACTTGTTACCAACTGCCATTCCGAAAAAGAACCTTTTGTTCCAACTCGCTGCCTTCTATCAGACAGCCAATCCCCAATCCACGCCAATAGTTCACCTCAAATGCCATGAGCCCTCACCTTACTCAGCAACCTCCCACGAGGCACCTTATCAAAGGCCTTTTGGAAGTCTAGATAGATGACATCCACTGGGTTTTCCTGGTCTAACCTACTTGTTACCTCTTCAAAGAATATTTCTTATTTCCCTAAGATTTCTAGTATAAGACACAGCAATCTTCAAGTTATTTCCACATGTAGAAACCATTTATAAAACTGCCAATCCAATGAATATATGGATTAGAAACATAGACAGAGCGTTTGACCTCTCAACCCTGTTCTGCCATTCAATGAGGTCATATTTTTATGTTTCCAATTCCACATTCCAATTTATGACTAATAACTTTTGATTCCCTTACCTAACAGTAATCTATCACCACCTTAAAATCTCACAACATAGAGAGTGAAAAGATCCTCTCATTAGCATCCTCAAAGGGTGACCCCTTATTTTAAAATGGTGCTTCCCCCCCGCCCCTGCTCTGGACTGACCCCTCAGAAGAAACATCCTTTCCACATCCACTTTGTCAAGACCATTCCAGATCATACCATCTTCAATCAAATACCCCTGACTTTTCTAAATTCAACTGGAAACAAGTCGAGTCTACACAAAGTTTCCCTGTAAGACAACCCACTAATTCCAGGTATCAATTTAATAAACCTCCTCTGAACCACCCCAATGTATTTACACCTTCTGGAGAATTCACCTCAGCTCTGGCTATTCTCAGAAGTAAACCTTCCATTTGGTCTCTTTAATTGTGGATGCATCAATCTCTTATAGATTCATAAAGTTGGACAATACAGAAACAGATCCTTTGGTCCAACTCGTCCACGCTAACCAGATATCCTAAAATAATCTAGTCCCTTTTGCCAGCATTTTGCCCATATCATTCTAAACCCTTCCTATTCATATACACATCCAGATGCCTTATAAATGTTGTTATTGTGCCAGCCTCCACTCTGACAGCTCATTCCATACACACACTACCCTCTGCGTGAAACAGTTGCCCCTTAGGTCCCTTTTAAATCTTCCTCTTCTCACCTTAAACCTATGCCCTCTAGATTTTGACTCTTCTACCCTGGGGAATAGACTTTGGCTGTTCACCCTGTCCCTGCCCCTCATGATTTTATAAACCTCTATAAGGTCACGCCTCAGCCTCCGATGCTTCAGGGAAAACAGCCCCAGCCTACTCAGCCTCTCCCTATAGCTCAAACACTCCAACCCTGGCACCATCCTTGTAAATCTTTTCTGAACCCTTTAAAGTTTCACAACCTATAGCAGAGATACCAGAACTGCATGCAGTATTCCAAAAGTGGCCTAACCAATGTCCTGGACAGCTGCAACATATCCTCCCAATTCCTATATTCAATGTATTTACCAATAAAGACAAACATACCAAACGCTTCCTTCACTATCCTGTCAACCTGTGGCTATAGGTTCAAGGAACTATGAACTTGCACACCAAAGTCTCTTTGTTCAGCAATACTCCCCAGGACCTTACCATTCAGTGTATAAGTCCTGCCTGATTAGTCTTTCCAAAATGCAACATCTCATATTTATCTAAATTAAAGTCTATCTGCTGCTCCTCAGTCCATTGGCCCATCTGATTAAGATCTCGTTATACTTGGTAATCATTTTCAATGTTCATTATACCTCCAATTTTGGTGTCATCTGCAAACTTACTAACCGTATCGCCTATGTTCACATCCAAATCATTTATGTAAATGACAAAAAGCAGTGGACCCAGCACTGATCCTTGTAGCACACTGTGGTCCCTTGTTATTGTTACTTATTTATACTTCTATGCCGATTCAGCTGATTATTTCGCATTAAGACATTATGAGGCCTGTTATAGATTATCTTGCTAGCTTCAAACTGTGAATTATTCCAGTTCCTTTCCCTCACATGATTCAAACTTGGATTAAAATCCATCTGCAATATGCTCAGTATATTATTCAGTTTCACGGGCTTGCCTGATAAAAAGTCATTTACTTTGGCAATCTTTTCAGTGAGCTACATAACTATAGAACCGCATCAGGTCCAAACTGCAACGATAATCCTCTCTCAGTAAAAACTCAGATCAAATGAAGCCAGGCAGCCTTTTCTAAGCCCTAACTACTTCCAGGATAATGCAGTCTGCTCTGAGTTATTTTCAAACTAAACTTTAAATTAGTTATACCTCATTTAAAATTTCTTCTTTGATCATATGAAGAAAATGGGATTTACAATCTTTCGGAGACCACTGAATGCTTTTAAATTAACTTCGGTCTCACTCCTAAAACAAAAATCACCTTCTAGAATGTGCTTCTTTGCAAGCAGTTTAGACATCAGATTTCCTGATCTTCAGCTAAATAAACCCACCTGCTGTTTTAAGATCTTATTTTTCTAGCGGTTAAACATTTAAGTGTAATAGACTCTTGCTTTAATTGCATAAATCGCATTTCTACAGTTAAACTTTAATTCTTTAAAGTAAAACTTATATAATTAAACCCTATCAACCATGAACTAGATACTCACAACACAGAACAGTGAATACCTCATTTGTGGGATTGGTGATGGATGGGAACAATAAATTGGTTCAGGAGAGTTGTGCTATATAATCTGTTTTTCACTGGGCAGAACATGTGGGAAGGCCATTGATGAATCCTTAGGTGCCATTCCTGCACAAAGACAAAAGTAACATGCAAACAGGAAAACAGCGCCACCAGGATGTGTGGTTAAAAAGCTGATATGCAGCCAAACAAAAGCAAAATGAACAACTGATGAATCTCCCCGCAAAGTTGAGATGTTACAAACCCCCTACAGGTCGGAGGATCTATAAAAGATGAGGGAGTTAGTTACAAATTCATCATTTTGAACTGGAAGTCCACAGATTTCCAATACAAATTTCAGCTTTTAAAAGCAAGAGTGAAACTACACCTTGTCATAGAAGCTAATTGACCAGACAGTGAAAATAAAGATAGCCATTGGAAATGCGGGCTGCATAAATGCAACACTTTGTACCTGTCTGATGAGGATCAGAAAGACCCTGTTGCACTGTGGAACATGCTAGATGGTCAGGTTGTGTGAAGATGAACATCAGTCTATGCTAATTATAGCTGACGTTTTACAGACACAAGAAACTATTGATCAGCTTGTCAGCAGGTGCTGTGATAAGATCAAGGAATACAATATTTCAGAAGCTGAAATGCTGAACAAATAACTGAGCCAGTTATAGCTTCAATGCCAGTTTATGGGAAAAAAATCACGATATTCACACATAAAGAGATGGGAGACAATATCAATCTTTTGAAGCTGGACAACAATACCTGTAAGTGTTGGTTGCAGCTACCAGTATTGGTATGGTAGCCAGGACACAGGCAAAGCGTGTGGAAGGTGCAGTCTCCTGCATCCACCATGAAGTTGTCTTGCATTCCTGAGGGGAGGCGAAGGCCTAGTCGTCGTAACATTGAACTTTTAATCTAGAGACCCAGGTAACGTTCTGGTGACCTGTGTTCAAATCCAGCCATGGCAGATGGTGAAATTTGAATTCAGTAAATAGCTGGAATTAAGAGTTTAATGATGACATGAATCTATTGCTGATTGTCGGGGAAAACCCCATCTGGTTCATTAATGTCCTTAAGGGAAGGAAACTGCCATCCTTATTGGGTCTGGCCTACATATAACTCCAGACCCAACAACCAGAGGTCACACAGGTACAGCGTTCCAAACATCCAACAGCATTAAGACGTCCTTAAAAAATGTTCAGCCAATTTATCACCAGATGACGACTAGATAATTGACTCATATAGTGAGCTGACATTCAGCGCAGTGAGCATCAAAGTATATTTTGGCTCAGTGATACCAACAGAAACCTTTACCACTTTTTCCAGGTTATATGCCATAGCTACAGGATCAGCATAATCTATATTCAGGGCATGCGTAAACATCTTTCCAGTTCACACACTGAATTCTATGCTCCAGCAGAAGTAGCAGGTGATGATTTGACCAATCAACACCACACAGACCGCATGCAGTTTGAGATCTATCACGCTCAAATGTCAATATAAAATATTCATCCAGTCACCCCAGATATTTTATATTGTAGACCTGACAGTAATCATTGCCAACCAGAGTGTAAAGACCTGGCCTTGATCACCATTCATGGTATCGTCAAGACAATGACAAAAATCTGAGACCACCATTCACAATCCTGTGCTTACACTGGCAGTTCACATCATCACCCAAATGGGCTGAAACACAATTTGAACTGAATATGTTTTCCCTTCCCCAAACTTACAAAGATTGCACTGTGGAACTAACACAGAAATACTATACAGCAAACATCTGGACAAACTTCCTTTATTTGTGTTGCCCCCAGAGTACACTGTCCATTACATGAATGTCATGGCAAAAATGATAGATGCCCATGACTGGCACCTAAGTAATGAATAGCTCAACCTGAACATTGGGCAGAAGGTTTAAGTAGAGCACTCAATAGGTGGTGCCCAGAATCCAGCAGAAATCATCAGCAGGTACCAACTGACATGAGAGTGTAATAAAACAAGTTAGATAGGTTTGTTCCACTGAGGCAAGGAATGATTTGGAGATGCCAGTGTTGGACTGGGGTGTACAAAGTTAAAAATCACACAACACCAGGGCACAGTCCAACAGGTTTAATTGGAAGCACTAGCTTTCCACCTGATGAAGGGGCAGCGCTCCGAAAGCTGTTGGACTATAACCTGGTGTTGTGTGATTTTTAATTTTGAGGCAAGGAAGGAATGGTAAGGTGAGGGAACCTTGGGTGACAAGAGATGTGGAACATCTAGTCAAGAGGAAGAAGGAAGCTGACTTAATGTTGAGGAAGCAAGGATTAGACAGGGCTCTACAGGCTTACAAGGTAGCCAGGAAAGAACTGAAGAATGGACTAGGAGAGCTGCAAGGGGGCATGATGCTATCCTTGATAGGATTAAGGAAAACCCAAGGTGTTCTACACTTATGTGAGGAACAAGAGAATGACCAGAGTGAGAGTAGGGCCAATCAGGGATAGTGGAGGGAACTTGTGCCCGGAGTCGGAGGAGGAGGGATGGTCCTTAATAAATAATTTGCTTCTGCATTCACTAGTGAGAGAGACTGTCTCGTTTGTGAGGACAGTGTGAAACAGGCTGATATGCTCGAACAGGTTGATATTAAGAAGGAGGATGTGGAAAATTTGGAAGACTTTAGAATGGATAAAACCCCTGGGTTGGATGGGATATACACAAGGTTTACAGGAAGCAAGGGAAGAGATTGCTGCGCCTTTGGCAATGATCTTTGCGTCCTCACTGTCCACGGGAGTATGCCACATAATTGGTGGGGGGGAGGGGTGACAAATGTTATTCCCTTGTTCAAGAAAGGGAATAGGGATAATTCTGGGGATTATAGACCAGTCAGTCTTACATCGGTGGTGGGCAAATTATTGGAGAGGATTCTGAGACACAGGATTTCTGATTATTTGGAAAAACATAGCTTGACTGGAGATAGTCAGCATGGTTTTGTGAGGGGCAGGTGACAAAACAGAGCAGATAATGTGGTATATCTGGATTTTAGCATGGCTTTTGATAAGGTTCCCCATGATAGCCTCATTCAGAAAGTAAAGAGGCATGGGATACAGAGAAATTTGGCTGTCTAGATACAGAATTGGGAGAAAGTGAGGACTGCAAATGCTGGATATCAGAATCAAGACTGGGGTGCTGGAAAAGCATAGCAGGTCAGCAGCATCCGAGAAGCAGGAGAATTAATGTTTTGGGAAAGAGCCGATGAAGGGCTCTTGCCCGAAACCTCAATTCTCATGCTCCTCAGATACTGCCTGACTTGCTGGGCTTTTCAAGCACCCCAGTCTGGATACAGGATTAGCTGGCCCTCAGAAGACAGAGGGTGGTAATAGATGTAAGGTATTTAGCCTGGAGGTCGGTGACCAGTGGTGTTCTGCAGGGATCTGTTCTGGGACCTCTTCTTTTATAAATGACTTGGATGAGGAAGTGGAAGAGTGGGTTAGTAAGTTTGCCGATGGCACGAAGGTTGACAGGGTTGTGAATAGTGTGGAGGGCTGTTATGGATTGCAACAGAACATTGAGAGTTGCAGAGCTGTGTTGAGAATTGGCAGATGCATTTCAACCTGGAAATGTGTGGAGTGATTCATTTTGGAAGGTTGAATTTGAATGCAGATTACAGGGTTAAAGGCAGGACTTGGCAGTATGGAGGGACAGACCCGCGAGGTTATGCTCTTTAAAGCCCTGGTTAGACAACACTTAGAATATTGTGTTCAGTTCTGGCCATTTCATTATAGGAAGGGTGTGAAGCTTTAGAGAGGGTGCAAAGGAGATTTCCCAGAATGTTGCCTGGACTGGAGGGCATGTCTTATGAACAAAGGTTGAGGGAGCTGGGGCTTTTCTCATTGAAGCAAAGAAGGAAGAGAGGTGACTTGATGGCGGTGTATAAAATGATGAGAGGCATAGGAAGAGTGGATAGCCAGAGACTTTTTCCAAGGGTGGAAATGGCTATCATGAGAGGGCATAATTTTAAGGTGATTGGAGGAAGGTTTAGGCGAAATGTCAAAGGTAGGTTCATTACACAGAAAGTGGTTGGTGCATGGAATGCATTGTCAGCGGTGGTAGTAGAGTCAGAGACATTAGGGACATTCAAGCGACTCTTGGAAAGCCACATGGTAATAGTAAAATGTAGGGTATGTACATTAGTTTGAACTTAGAGCAGGATAAATGTTCGGTATTACATTAAGGGCTAAAGGGCATGTACTATCCTGCACTGTTCTATGTTCTCTATGTGGTTGGTAAATTTACATAAATGATCCAAGAAACAATCGGGGGGAACAGAGGCCATATAGGTACTTGAAAATAGGGATTGGTTTTCTAGACCAGGAGGCAATGGTTGATTGGGATATACTTAAGTCTTTCCATTTTCAAATGTGCATGGTGTAGATCTATGGAATTGTAAATGGAATCAAACACTGCAGTGATAACTAACAATCCCATTTATGACTTAATAATGGAAAGATGGACAATGATGGAACAGATGAAGATGACTGGGTATGAGACACTGCCAGCAATTGTATGGTTAAGGATACTTTGTCTCCAACAGCCATGACTTCTTTCCTTTGTACTAAGCATAACTTTAACCAGTGGGAATTTACCCATAACATCCATTAATTTCAGGCTTACGAGCCTTCTTCGATTCAGCCAAACAATTCCTTTAGTGAAAGGCAGTTACCTTCAGGTCGCCTCTTGATTTCAGCTTCAGTCCATGTCTATACCATGGCCATAATGAGGTCTGGAACAGAATGTCCTTGGTGGATTCCAAACCATGTGTCAATGAGTAGATTATTGCTGTGGATGTGCTCCATTAGTACTATCAAAGACACCTTCCATCATATTGTTGATGTTTGGTACTAGATTGATCATGTGGTATTTGATCAGATTGGATTTTGTCTACTCTCTATGAACAGGACATACCTGGACAAGTTCACATTTTCCTATATATTCCTATCTATATCCCTATGTAAACTCCATACAGTTGTTCACAATTTACATTCTTATCTGTCTTTGTGTCATCAGCAAATTTAACAACAATACAGTCGATCCCTTCATTCAAGTCATTAATTGTGAATGGTTGAGACCATAGCACTGATCTCCATGGCACTCCACTTATCACATCTTGTCAACCTAAAAATGACCCATTTATGTCTATTTTTATTTCCTCTTCACTAAGTAATTGTTGATTTAAAAAGAGAGCAAGACAGAATACAGGCAACTGCAGACCTAATGGTCATCAGACATAGTCAGGAAGATGAAGCTGAGGCCATCAGCTCCAAACTTATTAAATGGCAAAGCAGGCTTAAGCAGCAAATTTTGAAAATGACCGATTTTAGACAGCCACCTTCTAATCCCTATTCTCCATCTTAATACTCAGCCTTAGGTTTTTCTGCTTTTAGGGTATTTAAGAGAGGACTCTATCACTTCATACATGGTACCTCCTTGCATCTTCTCTATGTTTCTAATACCATAAAATTCAGGAATCACATTTTTCCATTTCTCGATCAAATAAAACTTAAGGCATCAAGTCTCTCTTCATAGCTACATGTTCTTTCTTCACCTATGATGTCCTTTTTTGCATCTTCTCCAACTTGTAACATCTTTCTGGGATGGGATCAAAGGTGGCCAAAGAACTCCAAATGAGATCCATGCAAATCCTTAACATTAGCCTTTATTGACTGATCCAGCTAGCTCAGCACCTTGCTTTCATTCATGTGGCAGCAAAACTTTGATGGACTGGTTAAGGATTAGTAAACGATCAGTTTATCTGCATTGTTCAATGCTTTCAAGTCAGGATCTGCTCTTGTTTCCATTTCTGTACCTATGGTACAGTCATGATATCCTTCCTGTGATAGAAAGACCAAAACTTAATTCCGAATGAGGTCTGGCGGAAGTTTTATTTAAAACCCTGTTACAGTGGCTATTGTTTGGTTAAGAATGGTCCAGTCTTGTCTTGGTCACATCCTCCCGGCACTGCACTTCAATATTGTGAGACTGATCAGTAACTAATCAGTACAGCTGGAGTACATGTCAGTATATTTAACTGGCTTGGATTCCTGATCTCACCTTTGCCCTCAGTGTCCTTTCATGCAGAACTGGTAAAGATGACATTTACTGTCCATCTTTAATGACCTTGAAGATGTTGGTGTGTTGTTTTTTTGAGCTGCTGCAATCCATGTGGTGTAGGTATGCCATAATGCTGTTAGAGTAGGAGTTCCAGGATTGACACTGAAGGAACGGTGAAAAGTTTCCAAGTCAGGAAGGTGAATGGCTTGGAGGGGAGCTTGCAGGTGATGGCATTCCCATGTATCTGCTGCCCTTGTGGGTTTGGAAGGTGATTCAAAGGTATGTTGGTAAGTTGCTGCAGTGTTTTCTGTAGTTAGCACATATGCTGTGAGTGTGCATCAGTGCTAGAGGATTTGAATGGTAAAGCTGGTGAATAGTATGAAAATGTGTTGCTGGAACAGCGCAGCAGGTCAGGCTGCATCCAGGGAACAGGAGAATCGACGTTTCGGGCATAAGCCCTTCTTCAGGAATCTAGGATTCCTGAAGAAGGGCTTATGCCCGAAACATCAATTCTCCTGTTCCCTGGATGCTGCCTGACCTGCTGTGCTGTTCCAGCAACACATTTTCAGCTCTGATCTCTAGCATCTACAGACCTCACTTTCTCCTCGAAGATTCTAACCTAGATTCCTGAAGAAGGGCTTATGCCTGAAACATCGATTCTCCTGTTCCCTGGATGCTACCTGACCTGCTGCGCTGTTCCAGCAATACATTTTCAGCTCTGATCTCCAGCATCTGCAGACCTCACTTTCTCTTGGTGAATAGTATGCTGATTAAGAAGCTCCTTTGTCTAAGATGGTGTAAAGCCTCCTGAGAGTTGTTGGAGCTGTCCTCATCCAGACAATTAAAGAGCATTTCACATGAGTGATTTGTGCCTTGTAGGTAATAGTGAGACTTTGGGAGTTGGGAGCCTTTGACCATCTCTTGTTGCCACAACATTGAGCAACAAAGCAGAACGGTGCTGCAGGAAGAAGAGATGGAAGACTCTCATGTGGTGAGGGCAAATGCAACCACTCATTTAGCTGCCAGGAATACTTCAGGAGATGGTCTGATTCAGCTCATCTGAGGCAGTTCAGCCATTTGTACATTAATTCTGATCTCACTGTGCTTAACCCAAAATCCAAACACAATTGTCCTAGAATCAAAAATAAAACTCTCTTCATAGAGACATCTTTTCATCCTTCTGTTTTGCTACTGTCTGAGTGTTTTGTGCATGATGTGATAGTTCATTTTATCACTATGTAACTGAGATAGCCCCGTGTTTCTGGTGTCAATGATGAAGCTTACTGACAATGTGGAGATAACAGGGGGAGGCCACATGCTGGTCTTCTCCTGGGATTCTGCACTCTGTTTCACCTCCAGCGACAGAGAATAGAGAAGAGATTGCAAGAAAATATTTTTGGGGTGTGCGTGTGAGAGGTGGATGTGATGAGGGGGTCAGTGATGAATGATCAGGAGATGCCTGAAGCAAGCTGGATGGATGCACTTTGCAAGGTGTGGTTTTGGGTGGTGTTGTACAGGAAAAGGCTAAGGAAGGCAGAGTGAGGAGTTACGCACTTGAATTCACCCTGCCACACAATTTTCCTGCCCTGATTAGGGTACCTCTTGTTACATGGATCCCCTCTTCTTCCCAACTATAGGTGAAGAGCCTCTGATGCAAACAGTAATGGAGGGGAGATCACTGAATATTTTTAAGATGAAAGTAGGTAGATTCTGGTGAGGGAAGAGAGTCTGAAGTTTCCACTGATAAGTGGGATTGTGGAAGTCAAAACACAACCAGAGCAGCTATGATACTGTTGAACAACAGAGGGCCAAATGGCCTATTTCTGCTCCTGTGTTGCATGTTCATACTTTCCTTGCCAGACTGTAATGCCTACAGCATATGTCCATCTCGGCCTCTGAAATCTATGGTATAGTCTTTACAAGATAATGCATAATTTATCCATCTCCTAGTTCATTTCTGGAACGTCTGACTTGCCTCCACTCAGAGGGCTCCCTTTATATTGTGAAGCTGTTGATCACCATCACAGCTGTCTGTTCCTGTTGGCCAGACAATCTGGAGGTGGACTGAAATGTCATGTCAGAGTTAGAAAGCCACAGACAAAAGTGCTGTTGAATCCATTTGGTTCCCAACATGTTGTCAGTTCCCCTCACTGTGAGCTGGTCTGAATTTTAGCATTCAGTCCATGATGCCTTCTTCACAGCTAACATTATCATCTAGCTTTGTATCATTCACAAAACACAGGCATATTATTCTGTCACTTTGCCTATTCATCAATATAGATTATAAATAATTGAGGTCCCACTATTGATGCTTGTGTCATTTACCCAATCCTTAATTTACACAGGTACATCAACTGCAACCCAGTGAGTTCTCATGTAGCAACCTTTCATTGCACTTTGCTAAATGTCTTTTGAAAATTCAAATATATTGCATCTGCTGGCTTCCCTTTATTTACTATGATAGTTAGATCTTCATAAAACTCCAATTGATTTGTCAAACATGATTTCCCTTTAATGAAAGCATGCCTAATAATGGTATGATTTTCAAAGTGCTCTGTTGGCATAGATTTAATAATGGATACTAGCATTTTCCCTCTGATATGTGAAGTGAACTGCCTTAAAGTCCCCTGTTGTCTCTTTCTCTGCCATTAATTTATTAGGGATTTTTTAACGTTAGTTACTTCGGTTTCTCACTCTCCTTAGACCCTGAGGTATAACCATAATCCTCGCTAAATTGCTCAAAGTATCCACTTTGACAGCATGCAAAATCCTGGATAAACCAAACACTTTTTTCTGGATTGAGCCTTTGAATTTCAAGCTTTCAATCTTGATTTAAGTTCTGTTTAATAGGCAAAGGGAAAATATGACCTTTGCAGTTAAAAGCACATAAGTGGTAACTCCTTAAATTGTTTGCACTTTTTAACATGATCTATAGCCAGCCTGCAGTCATCTGATAATACTGTTGATTCATCTTTGAGCTTTGATTCATATCGGAAGCGAAACTTTCCCACCCATTGTCCTCTTTTCCACTATCACTTAGCTAGATCCACTTTAGCTTCCTCAATACATTCTCTTGTTAAAAGTGATTTCTTTTAGTGCCTTCCTCTACCTGAGAGGTTGCTACTCTGTTTACAAAGCTAAATTGGTTTTTTTGAGTACAAATTGTTGAACGACTTCTCCATATATCCACTATCGTTTCTTTGCATTATAAATTTGTTTCTCTACCACAGGGTTCTTATCATTTCACTACTTTTTGAACAGTATCTTTATTCCTGCATTTTGTTAATCTGTACTCAACTCACCTACCCAGTTAACAGCTGCTACATGTCAGCTCATTTCCTTTTGAGATGTTGAATTTGTCGCCTGGGTGTTAGACAAAGCCTAGTGGATAGAATCCTCACACCTAAGTGAGGAGACCATGAGTTTCTGCAGAGATTTGACAGCAGCAACATTGCTCAATGGTTAGCATTGCTGTCTCACAGCACCAGGGATCCAGGTTCAATCCCAGTCTTGGTAACTGTCTGTGTGGAGTTTGCACGTTCTCCATGTGCCTGCAGAGGATTCTTCCAAGTGCTATGGTTTCCTTCCACAGTCTAAAGATGCGCAGTTTAGGTGGACTGGCCATGATAAACTATCCATAGTGTCCAGGGATGTGCAAGCTCGTTGGGTAAATCATGGCAAGTGCAGGATTACAGGGATAGGGTAAAGGGTGTGGGTCTGGGTGGGATGCTCTTTGGAGGGTCAGTGTGGACTCGATGGGCCAAATGGCCTGCTTCCACACTGTAGGGTTGCTTTGCTACACTATGATTCTTTGGTTTGAGCACAAAATTGAGGCTGACATCCAGTGATAAACTGAGGTAACTGCAGTGCTATCAAAGGTGTCGGCATCCATATGAAACGTTATACTAAGAACCTGTCTGCCTCTCAGGTGAACTTACAAGTCCCCGTGGAACTATTTCAATTACAACAGGAGATTTTAACTAGTATTCTTATCAGTTTTATCCTTCAATCAATAAAAGTAAAGCATTTTTTGGTCCATATCCCATTGCTAGCTTGGGATCTTGCTATGCGTAAATTATAAGAAACCTAGAAAATTCTAACAGACCATGATAAGCTAAATGTAGGAAGGATGTTCCCGATGACTAGGAGTTTAGAACCAGGGGTCACAGTCTGAGGATACAGGTGAGGCCATTTTGGACTGAAATTAAGAGAAGTTTCTTAACTGTTAAGTCTATAGAATTCTCTGCCACAGAAACTGGCCAAAACATTGAATGTTTTCAAGAGGAAGTTTGACATATTTTTTTTAGTGCTAAAGGGTTCAAAGGATATGGAGAGAAAGCAGAACAGAATCTTGAGTTGGATGATCAGCCATGATCATATTGAATGGCCGAATGGCTTATATTGTCAATGTTTCTATGTCTCCTGCATCCCTGGCATCACTTACACATTAAGATGTACCTCACTGGTGTAACATAAATGCAGGTCTGTTTGTTCAGCTTTTTAAACTGATCAATGGACTGCTTATTACCCCAGATTTTACTGCAGATGCATATTTTAGGTTTTATCATTAAAAGTAATGAATAGACAAATCACTCAAAGTCTTTTTGCGAACTCAGCACAGGCTGACTGTTAATACCCTCTACCTACAGCAGAATATGTTACTCACTTAGGCAGAACCATCCAGACCAACGGAGATGGGTGTCAAGGAAGGATTGGGAACAAAATTGGAAACTTGCTTCATTGTCGCTCCTTGATGCTGTGTACAAGCGATCTGTCCAGAAACTGGAACTATTGCATGGAGAAGGGTGGACAGCTAATTAGTGGCAAATACACACCCACTTGGAGGTAGATTAGTGAGGTTGGCAGCCTACTTGTGAAACGTTTCAGAGAACACCTCTGGGACACCCGGACCAACCAACCCAACCACCCCGTAGCTCAACACTTCAACTCCCCCTCCCACTCCACCAAGGACATGCAGGTCCTTGGACGCCTCCACCACCAGACCATGGTAACACGACAGTTGGAAGAGGAGCGCCTCATCTTGCGCCTGGGAACCCTCCAACCACAAGGGATGAACTCAGATTTCTCCAGTTTCCTCATTTCCCCTCCCCTCACCTTGTCTCAGTCAAATCCCTCGAACTCAGCACCGCCTTCCTAACCTGCAATCTTCTTCCTGACCTCTCCGC
>NC_057744.1:33744855-33762892 GCF_004010195.1 Chiloscyllium plagiosum | reverse complement strand
TCCTTGGATGCTGCCTGACCTGCTGCGCTTTTCCAGCAACACATTTTCAGCTCTGATCTCCAGCATCTGCAGTCCTCACTTTCTCCTCATTCCAATGACTGACAGGTGAACCTATTTAAATTGAAAATTGCCAGTTGCTGGAGATAGCCTTGTGACGTGGGGAACGGGCATTAATATGGTGGCTCATTGCTTAGCACAGCTGCCTCACAGCGCCAGGGACACGGGTTCAATTCCAGCCTCAGGCGACCGGTTGTCTGAAGTTTGCACATTCTCCCAGTGTCTGCGCGGGTTTCCTTCCGATGCTCCGGTTTCCTCCCACAATCCAAAAATGTGCAAATTAGGTGAATTGGTCATGCTAAATTGCCCTGTAATGTTCAGGGATATGTAGGTTAGGTGCATTAGTCAGAGGTAAATGTTGAGTAATAGGGTAGGAGAATGGGTCCGGGTGGTGGGTCGGTGTGGACTTGTTGGGCCGAAGGGCCTGTTTCCACACTATAAGGATTCTATGATTCTATTCTATCTCCATTCAGGCAATGCCTCCATCTTAACGTGCCCTAGCAATTTCCATCCTGCATCAGCAAATCTCCAGGAAGGACTAGTGTCATTCAGAGCCCAGGCACTGGGATTGACACTCCTACCTGCCCTTCCTCTCTACTTAGATGGTGTATCAAAAGGTCATCAAAGGCAGTCAGAAATCTGACACCAATTGTGTTGGAATCAAGGGATGCTCCCAAAGCCAGAGGATCTTCGAATCGCAGGAGATTCTCAATTGATGTTTGTCCAGTTCCCTCACGTGTAAACTCAGCACAGCCTGCACAAGCTGTTTTGCTAATTATACTATCTATATTCATAGTTAAGACTTTACAAGTGATTATGTGATCTGACTTTTGACCTGAATTTTAAGATTTATGGTAATGTGCTCAGTCTGTGACCCTGGCCATTGTGCCTTCCTGAGCTCAGTAATCAGCAGTGTCACTCTCCAATCATCAGAACACAAGAGCTGAGACTGCCCATCTGCTTTTTGCCCTCCAATCCTAACAGGTATTCCAGCTGCTCCAAAATTTACATCCATGTAATAGGTTTCTGGAATTTTCCCAATGGGTCTTGCCCTTTGGGAGATGTGTCAATTAGAAAACAAAAGAAACAGCCTTCAGTTCAACATCAGTGCATGAAAATTTGTCAGGCTCAACTCCCTCAAGAATTTTGTTGGACTATAAGTGATGCATGTCAAGGTGCACAGGAAAACGAAAGATGAATAAATTTGGACTTTGCCAGTGAGGAGGGAGAAGTGGCTCATTCATTTGGGACGTGGTAACTGCAGCAAATAGAGAAAAAAAACTGAGGCAATTGGGCCGCAATTTCAATTCCCTGCTGAGGGAAGCTTGGGTATGATTTGAAAACCAACATGGCCCTGAGCCAGCTAAACATTCTAAGCCAGCAATTATAGAACATATTCAAGCTGGATTGCCCATTGTTAGGACGGTTCTCATCCATGGCAGATTTATACATGGTAGTCCCAGAAGAGCAGATAAGCTGAACATGGAAGAAATACTCCAAACTGAAAACAGAATTTGTTTGCAAATCTTGGACTGGTCTGAGGTTTCCATTATCAACATCGTAAAAAAATAAACCAAAAGCTTTACTGGTCCAACCACATTGACAATGTGGCAGTGAGAGCAAAGGTGAAGACTGGATACTCGATGATGAATGGCCTCCTGAGACCTTTACTGTTTAGGGACACAAGTAGGCCCTTTGATTTCCCCCTTACCTGCTTCCACTTTTGAAGCACTCAATTGTGATGGTGCATGGTAGTAAAGTAATTTGGTGAGACAAGTGAAGTAGCAAAGAAGACTCAAGAAACTTGGCACAATTCAGGACAGGGCAGTTTACTTAATGGCCCCTCATGCTATATATCCTCTATATACCACTAGTCACTATATACCCTCTCCACCAGTGGTATGCAGTAATTACAGTTTGTAATATCTTGACAAATTCACTGAGGTTATTTCAAAAGCATCTTCATTCACTCCAATCTCAACCACAATGAGGAATAAAAGCAGTACTGTTAATGTCTCAAAGTCTGCTCCAAGTCTCACACCAACCTGGCTTGGACATTTACAGCTAGTCCTTCATCACTACAATGTCAGGATCTTGAAAGATATTTTCAGCATCGTTAGTACATGAACTGCAGTAATTCAAGGATAACAATTGAATTCAAGGAGAATAGACCATGTATATTCTTGATCCTCAGAATACCTGAAACCACATTGCCTGGCTCTTGTTGTGAAATGACCAATTTAAGTATCGCAAGTTGCCATGATGAACGTGAAAGAAATTACTAATGAATGATTTAAACAATTACTCATGTCCTATTTGGCACAAAAATAAAAGATAAAAGGTGGTCCAATCAAAAAAAAGGCATTGAGATAGAGGACTAGCCATGATCATACTGAATGGCAAGATCAGGTTCAAACGGCCAAATGGCGTACTTCTGTTCTGAGTGTCTATGAATCTTTTTCTTATTGTTCGAAGGACAGAAAGCTGGGATAACACCCCTGCTCTTTTTGAAGAAACTGCCTTGCAATCTTTTAAGACCACTTGAACAGCCAGAAAGCGGCTCGTACAATGTCTCTTCTGCAAGAAGGTGCCTCTGATAGTGCAGCACTCCCTCAATGTTAATGATGAGTCCGAGCTTAAAGATGGATGCTGATGGCCTGAAATGGGGCTTTTATCACCCTGATTGTTTTGCTCAGGAGCTTACAATGGACCAGTGCTTCAGAAAATGATGGAATGCTTATCATTTGAAAAAGCCCATGCGGGACATGAAAGCAAAGATAACGAGACTGTAGCTGATCCAAGAAGAAATACAGCTTCTGCAATTGAGGCTGAAATAGTGAGAGTTTGTAATAAGAGACAACCTATTACTTAAAATTATCTCTAACATTGCTGAAGAGATATGTTGCTTTTGTCAGGATAAACACAAGTACACCAAATTTCAAACAATAACAGCAGTTTATTTTACAGGATTTCATAGAATCCCTACAGTGTGGAAAGAGGCCATTCGGCACATCAACCCTTCAAACAGCCTACACCCAGCCCCTTACACTATCCTATCCCTACATTTAACATGGCCAATCCACCTAAGCCTGCACATTTTGGACTGTGGGAAACCGGAGCAACCAGAAGAAACCCATGCAGACACAGGGAGAATGTTCAAACTCCATAGACAGTTACCCGAGAGTGGAATCGAACTTGAGTCTCTGGCGCTCGGAGGCAGCAGTGCTAACCACTGAGCCACCATGCTGCCCTTTGTTAGCAAATCAACTCCAATTGATTAAGGCAATGCCATACAGAATGCAATGGGCAACAATAAGCTTCTCAGGCTCCAGGGTTATTCAAAAAAGGTACAAATGCTAAGTATATTCCCTTTGTAGAAAGCAGGTCCCTGTGTTGAAATGCTCGTTTCTTCGAGCAAGTGTAAATGCACTATGTCACAAACTGATTATCTTAAGTTGGTTGTTAGTGGAACTATTAATATCCTCATCCATTAATTCTCATCCATTCCTTTGTCACTTATAGACGTGATTATTGCAATGCTTCAGTTCTGAAGATGGGTCATTATATTATTATATTACATATTACATTACAGTGTGGAAACAGGCCCTTCGGCCCAACAAGTCCACACCGACCCCCAAAGCTTTAACTCTTCTTTCTCTGCACAACTGCTGCCAGACCTGCTGAGTTTCTCCAGCGATTTCCATTTTTGCTATTTCAGTGCCATCCTGGCTGATCTCTCACCATGTTTTCTCTTCTAAATAAAATTTCTCCAAAACCCTACAGCCCACGCCTAAGTTCTGTTCACCCATATATTTTTTATTCATTCATTCCCAGGATGAGGGCATCACTGGATAGGCCAGCATTTATTGTCCATCCCTAATTTGCCCAGAGAGCAATTAAGAGTCAACTACATTGCTGTGGGTCTGGAGTCATGAGTAGGTCAGACCAGGTAAGGATGCAGAAAAAACAAAATTGCTGGGAAAGTTCAATGGGACTGACAGCATGTGTGGAGAGAAATCAGACATAATGTTTTGGGTCCAGTGACCCATCCTCAGAGCGGAAGGGTTCTGAGGAAGGGTCACTCGACCCAAAACATTAACTTTGATTTCTCTCCACAGATGCTGCCAAAACTGCTGAGCTTTTCCAGCAATTTCTGATTTTGTTTCTGATTCACAGCATCCACAGTTCTTTTTGTTTTTATCAAGTGAGGACGGTAGTTTCCTTCCCTAAAAGATATTAGTGAACCCTTTATTATTATCTCTTTCCATGGCTTGTTGTCAAATGTTGGTTAATAAAATTCTTCCACAATGCCATTGGATATTCTAATGAGTGAAAGGCACAGTTAAATGCATAATGATATTGAAAGTGTTTTTGTCCCTAACCTATAGTGGATTAAAGTAAATTCAGAAATGGCAGCAGCCTTTCTTCTGAAGTGTGTTGTGGAGTTCCACCCACTGTTCTGAAGTTGCTGCTATGTTCCAGTAACTTGGCAGGAGTTGAATGCTTATTTCCATACCTCTGTACCACAACAAAATTCTTATGCAATAATTATGCTGAGTGGAGTTACACAGAGGCTGAGCAGCCCGCTGGGCCCCTGGCACATTATTAGCTTGTGCTGCATTGAGTCTCGATGTGATCAGAGGGGGAAATCTATCTTCTGAGTAACTGTTTAATATTAATGGAAAACAGATGTCAAATAGGACCACTGGGGATGAGAGTTGGAGAACCATCTGGCAGCTGAAAAATTTAAATACTGTGTGAAAACCACTTCCTTGCAAAGAATCCAGGATTGTACTAGAGGCACCTTTAGGAATGTTGTAAATATAGCTCATATTAAAGTGGTAGAGCTTCTCTAAACAACATTCAATAGAGCTAACCTGTTCTGGCTATCAGATTTGATTCATTTGCATAATTGAAACAAAAACAGAGCGTTGAAGAAACTCAGCAGGTCTGCCAGCATCTGTAGAGAGAAAACAGAGTTAGTGTTTTAAGCTCAGTGACCCCTTCTCGAGTCCCTGTAGTGTTAAAGCAGACCATTGGGTATCAACTTAAAATTCCTCCAAACACGCACCAGTGGTCTTCTGCTGTTCGAGCTGCTCTTTTTCATCATGAGCCTGAAGCTTGGAATTGTATAATCCTCTGTACTCGGAGCAGGTGCTGGAAAGTAACCATTCAACGAGATCAAGTCAGCGAGATGATTATTTATGAGGAAGAGAAATCTTCCATCATATCATTTTTAAATGATTTTATTTTGGTTTCCAATGCCAAAGAATGCAGTACTGATCTTTTCAGACACACAGGTCTGGATTTTAAACCCACTACAGCCACCACACCCACTCCACCCGGTCGGGAAGTAATAATGAAAGTGATGAAAAGAAATTGGAACTCCTACAATTACTATCCATATAACCTCAAGCTACAACATGGAGTAAAGGTATGTGCTGCCACAGCAACCCGGGATCAATGGGGGCCAGTTGGTTAGACGGCTGGTGTGAATCAGAATGGTATCAACAGCATAGGGTTTGATCGTAGTTCTAGAGGGTGAACCTGTCTCTTTGCCGTACCCATGGTGTTATGGGTCAGAGGTGACATTAGGCAGAAATCTCAAGAGAAAGATTATGGTTAAATAGAAAAAGAAATGTAAAGTGATAGTGGGCACTGTTATAAAGCTGTAACAAAGGTGCAATGTTTGAGAAAGAGTAATGAAAGTGTTGCTTTGAATTTAGACTGTCTGTATCTGAACAAATGGTGACACCAGAAAGCTGATTTTTACAGGAAGTGAGAGGGTGCACTGTAGCACCTTCCCATTCCTGAAGAAGGGCCTGTGCCCGAAACGTCGAATCTCCTGTTCCCTGGATGCTGCCTGACCTGCTGTGCTGTTCCAGCAATAAAGTTTCAACTTTGATCTCCAGCATCTGCAGTCCTCACTTTCTCCAGGCCTCCTTCAACCCAACCTTCCAACTCATGGCCTCTACCATTTAGAAGGAAAGAGCAGCAGACATAAGAGTAAATCGTCATCACCAACAAATTCCCCTCAAGACAATTGGAACTATATTGCTTTTCTTTCACTGTCACTGGGTACAATTCCAGGGCAATGAGATAACAAACTGGGAAAGGATTGGGGTGTTGGAATAAGTATTTGCAGACTTCTGCTTATCACTCACACAAGGGTCATTAAGAAAGACGAAGGATGAAGGGAAGAGTGATTCTCAAACTCCTGTATCAGGTGCTGTTTGAAACCATCAAGGCGGGAGCTCAGGCACCTCGGAGTATGAAGCTGAACTGAGCACCTTAGAATATTACAGTGCCAGAGAGATAATGACTTGAAGGCAGGACCTCAATCTTTAGTAGTTTACTCCTCTAACTAAACACCGCCCCCCCCAACCCCAGCTTGTGTACATGTGTGGAGGGGAGAAGATTGGAATTTGATAATCTGAGTCTCTAAGATCACATGTGGATCAGTGTGAGGAGGAAGAAGGTGAGATGTGGGAGGGGCAGGAGGTGTGCGGTGGGTGTAGTGAGTTTAAAATCCAGGCCTGTGTGTCTGAAAAGAGCAGTACTGCATTCTATTGCATCAAAAACCAATTTTTTTTTAAATGATGTGGGTGCAAAATTTCTCTTCCTCATGAATAAACATCTCACTGACCTGATCTAATGGCTACTTTCCAGCATCTGCTCTAGCTGTGTCCAGAGAATTATAAAATTCCTAGCCTCAGGCTCATGATGAAAAAGAGCAGCTCTAACTGCAGCATACTCTAGCAGCCGACCATCAGATAAGAGCAGAGTCTATGGCCAATCTGGCACTGTGGGAATTCTCACATTGAGAATATTTTCACAACAGTGCTAGGATCACTCAATACGCAACATGAATATTCATCGGTCTTTGCCTCTGAGACGCATTCAATCCCTGATGGAGTACTTAACGATGGATGAAAGTAGACAGACTACCAAACAATAGCAACAGACTGTAGTTCAATATTTTTGTATTCTCTATGAGGTATTTAAGTAATTTATAAAGCTATATTAATGAAGGGAAAACCCATTCCAACAATTTCATTCAGCCTGTCAATTATGTACAGGAACTAGACTCCTTTCCCTGAGTATTATCACAACACTTCAGTCCTCACACAGAAAAATTAGCACTCCAAATCACAACTCCATTTAGTAACTGAATGTACACACACTGCACAGCTGAACAGTTGAAACAAACTCCACATTTCCTCTTCCACAATAATCTCACCATGTGACTCCTCAAAGCCTGTTTACCATCTACAAGGCACAAGTTCAGGAGTGTGATGGAATGCTCCCCAATTGCCTCGATGGATGCAGCTCCAACAACACTCAAGCAGCTTGACATCATCCAGGACAAAGCAACCCATATAATGGCACTACATTCACCACATATGATATTCACTTGCTCCACTACAGATGCACAGTGGCAGTAGTATGTATCATCTGTACAATGCACTGCAAGAACCCACCAAAGCTTCTTTAAATTTACCTACCAAAGTCAACACTCCAAGCTATTTGGCCATCTTTGATTGTCACTGTATAAAAGCTGGAATTCAACATCCACATCCCTTCCAAACATGATCAGCAACACAAACTCAAGTAAAACATGAACATAATTGAAAATATGAGAGTTTTGTACATGAATCCATTTTATTTGTGTTGGTTTGTGAATGCACAACCTGGAGAGAACATCTTTGTGATACTGACACCACATGCAAGTTTCTCAAGAAAGCAGATCACCCCTGAACCGGGACTTCTGTGATGAGCTGCCAAAGTCCTGAAGAGCATAACTGCCAGATTAGACCTACAGCAGGTGGAGAGGGAAAAACCTAGTAAACCCCACCCTCATCTGTCCATGGCAGTACTGGTCAAAGTGATAACTGCACAATCCCATCTTCACAATGAGACCACCATCCATTATCTTGGAGAATACTAAGTGTGCTACTTCACCACTGTGCTAAGTGAGATAGATTCAGGTTGCTACCCAGTCAGTCTACTCTCAATTGCGAAGAAAGCGATCAAAGGTATTGCTGACAGTGCAATTAAGCAGTGATATCTGCTCACTAATGCTCAGTTTGGGTTCTGCCAGGGCCACTTGGATCCTGAATTTATTGCAGTCATAGTCCAAACATGGACGAATGAGCTGAAATCTCTTGAGATGAGTGATGACCTTGACGTCAAGGTCACTCTCGAAAAGAAGCCTGAAGACAGTTGAATTGAATGGGAATCAAGGAAAAACTCTCTGCTGGTTGGAGTCATACCTGGAAAGATGACTGTGACTGTTGGACATCAGTTACCTCAATCCAAAGACATCTCTGCAGGAGTTCCTTGGGGTTGTGTCCTGGGCCCCATCCATCTTCAGCTGTTTTATCAATGACCTTCTCTCCATCATAAGATCAGAATTGAGATTATTGCAAAGTACCAAGTACTATTCACAGCTTCACAAATACTGAAACAGTCAACATCATATGCACAAAAGCTGGACAACATTCAAAGTTGGGCTGATAACTGACAAGTGACATTTACGCCAACTAAGACATTGACCATCTCCAAAAAGAGAGAGAATTTACCAATTGCCCCTTAACATTCAATGGCATGAGCATCACTGAATCCTCCACTGTCAGCATCCTGAAGACTACCATTGATCAAAAAATGAACTGCACCAGCCAGATAAGTACTGAAGCAGCATAACTGCAGATCAGAGGCAAGGAATTCTGAAATAAGTAACTCACCTCCTGAGTCCCAAAACCCTGTCCACCATCTACAAGGCAAAAATTACGAGTGTAATGAAGTACTCCCCATTTGCCTGGAAGAGTGCAACTCCAGCACCGTTCAAGAAGCTCAATGCCATCCACAACAGAAGTGCTTCATCTAGTACTTTAAACATTTAATCTCTCTCTCACCAATGCAGTGGCAGCAGTTTGTACCATCTGCGAGATGTAATGCAGTTATTTGCCAAAGCTCTTCAGACACCATTGTTGAACTTTTCTTACAATCCAGATGGACAAGGGCAGCAGACATTGGGATCATTTCCACTTGCATGTGCCCATCCAAGCCACATACCATTCTGAGGTGGAAATATAAATCCATTCCTTCACTGTCACTGGATTCAAATCCTGGGATGTGGAGCTGAGAATTAGATATAAATTTCCCTGAGTGGCTGGCTACAGACTGCTATCAACTGCACACAGGTGACAACACAAGCATAACCACAACAACCAGGACCTTTTATAAATCAATAATCTATTAATGTATAGCTGGTGTGAAACCATAGTAGATGCACATGCAGGTCTGCAGCAGTTTCCCTGTGAGCTGTCACGAATACTCCAGCAATTTGACATCCCAGAATTTTTCATTCCAGGAAGCAGACTTAACGGTTGGCTCATTGGAGATGAGGGATAATCACTTAAAAGGTAGCTCATGATCCCATTGTGGAATATCCACAAAGGAGGCACAAAGTGAGAGCCAGAAAACATCAGGCATGTCATTGAGCAAATTATTGGGATGTTGAAGATGGCTTTTCAGATTCCCAGAAAGGTTCAAACCTGTTCATCTATAATCACCAGCCGGGGTCTCTGGAGTAACTGTGGTGTGCTCCGAGCCACCCCCATTGCCAGGTTAACTTCATATTTGGATCTCTAAGATGCTAGAAAAACCCCAAAGTTCAATTTTAGGTGATTCATAGAGATGGACATCAGAAATGAAATCGTGCTGCCTGTTCTTACCTGTCCACCAACTATTCCCTCCTCCACTTCAATTTAAAAACCACAATCCTTCGACCACACATCCATTTGTTTCAGATCTGTTCAGTGAATCCTGGCAGGTATGAACTACTATCATGAAAGGGTGAGATAGTCCTCCAGAATGCAATAGAAGACAAGACATGTAAGTGGAGTTAACAGTAAATTTTATATAGGTACCAAAAAGGAAGTGCTGGAAATGCTCAGCAAAGTCTGACTGCATTTGTGGGAGAGAACATAACATTTCAGATTATTTCCTTTAAATGACAACTTGCAATTGGGGTCATAAATCTCAAATGTTAATTTAGTTTCTTTCTCCAGAGATGCTGCAAGACCTGCTGAGTATTTCTAGCATTTTCTCTGTCCATTTCAGATTTCCCTTGTCATCAAGCATTTTACTTTTTAATATATCTGCTATAAGAAAAGGAGACTTAGCAAAGCAATATTTCATTCAACAAACATTTATATGTGTGTATATATATGTTTTTATACTGAGCATTTCTCTTCTGTTTCCGTCACTTCTGTGTGATGCATCTTATTCAGCAGATGTCGATCCTTGCCCCGACTGCTGAGATACTTCTGCCCTTAGAGGTCTTAAGGGTGCCCTCTGTAGTGTGTTGGTATTTAGGGATAATGTCTGGACCAGCATGAGTAACATCTCTCACTCAGACATAATAAGAGATCACAGGGAAAACCAATTCAGAAAGCAGTATCGTGACTTCAGCACTTCGTCATGCTTCTGTCGAGTTATGTATTGTGACTTAATATATAATAAACTAGCAATTATTCAAACCTTTTGAAGATTGTGATTTTGATTTTATTGTCACATGTATTTTATAGAAAGAATACAATAAAGCACAGTGAAAAGCTTTCATTTCATGACACAGTCATTTTGAATAATTCAATAATTAGGAACAAAAAGAAAGATATACCCTGAAGAGAGTCCATTAGTCCTGAGCCAGCTTATTATCATCAGTGACTTGGCAATCTCTCTTAGTTAGAATAACCAAATGTGAAACACTGCCAAGAACTGTTCCAATTGCATCTTGGTAGGGGCAGGCTCAGCTGTTGAGTACAAGTTAGCATGTCACCTGCCTAACTGGGAAATTGGGAGAAAGTGAGGACTGCAGATGCTGGAGATCAGAGCTGAAAAATGTGTTGCTGGAAAAGCGCAGCAGGTTAGGCAGCATCTAAGGAGCAGGAGAATCTACGTTTCGGGCATTGGGTGAGAAGTGAGATTCCTTTGAGTGGAGTTTCCACTTCTATATCCTCACTTCTCATCATCTCTCTCATGGGCTAGTGCCACATCAGTCCTGGCACTCTCGGAGTGAGCAAATTATGACCATTACATGCCATAATGTAAGGCATCTCTCATCTTGTTAAAAGTAACAAAAATGTCTGTTTCTAAATTTTACAGTTATAGCCATGGCCTGCATGGAATCATCTGAGAACTATGCTTGAAGCTCCTTGTGATCTTTCTAGCTTTGCCAGACATTATTTTTGTCAGACCAACTCATTAGCAATGAAATGGGCACCTTTAGTTTAATTTTACTTTGGCTTGTTTACTCATGGAATGTGGGCATTTCTGGCTGGACCAACATTTATTGCCCATCGCTAATTGCCCTTAAGGTTGAAATTGGAGAGTTATGGCACATCTTGGATGTCTGACTAAGTTGCTCATGAAACCAGACTTTCATGCAAACGTCAACGCTTCACACCTACAACAGCCCCTGAATTGCAGCATCTTCTCTAACCTAACTAACCAAAATCATGTGTCCTAATTTAAAAACCATCTCAAGTGTTTCCATGCATTGTGAACTTTTTCATGTAGTTACAGAACATTGAACAGTACAGCACAGGAACAAGCCCTTTGGACAACGATGTTGGATCAAACATTATGCCAAGTTACACTAATCCCTTATGCCTGCCCATGGTCCATATCCTCAATTCCTTGATTAATCATGGGTTTATCTCAAAGCCCCTTAAACGCTCTATCATATTTGCCTTTACCACTACCCCAGGGAGAACATTCCAGGCATCCACCACTTTCTGTGAAAAATCCCTGCCCTTTACATCTCCTTTGAAATGTTCCCCTCTTACCTCTTATGATCCCAGCTGATGGTAATACTGGCCAAGATTCTGGAGTGAGACCTGGCTTCATAGGCCATAAATTTTATTATTACCATTTAAATACCATTGTGGTCAGTCTCTGAACATACTCACAAGTCATGATTTGGAGCTGCCGGTGTTGCACTGGGTGGGACAAAATTAAAAATCACACAACACCAAGTTATACTCCAACAGCTTTATTTGGAAGTAAAGCTTTCGGAGTACTGTTCCTTCATCAGTTAGCTGTGGGGCAGGACCATAAGACACAAAATTTACAGCAAAAGCTTAACTGAAATTATATATTGAGAAAACCTAGATTGCTTTTAGAATGGGTTGTAGGTTTTGGTCACACACATACTCTCTCTCACGCACACACACTCACATGCACAGACTCACACTCTCTCACTCTCTTTCATGCACGCACAAACACATACAAGTCCACGGGGTGAATTTGCATTTGCAGATACGTTCTATTTTGCTCAAAAAACATACAATCTGCAGGCAGTTAATGCCGACAGTCAATCCAAGTAATACTTGATCATTTTCTACTTTGGAAATAGAACCAGTCTGACTCAAGATTGGGATACAGACAGACTCTAACCTCACACCTTTAATGCATTGTTTGAGCTGAGATGTTATTTTTATTTATAAAACTTTAAGCTATCTTGAGAATGTCACTTAAAAGAAGTTCTGGGATTTACATATTAATGAACCAAAACCTGCAACCCATTCTAGAAGATGAAAGACTTAACAACAGTCTAGCTTTGTTCAATATTTCACTTCAGTTGCATGACACTATAGTCGTTTGCAATAAATTCTGTGTCTTATGGTCCTGCTCCACAGTTACCTGACGAAGGAACAGCATTCCAAAAGCTAGTACTTGCATATAAACCTGTTGGACTATAACCTGGTGTTGTATGATTTTTAACTATACTCACAAGTGTCAGCTAATTTACAATCATAGAGATATACAGCATGGAAACAGATCCTTTGGTCTAATTCATCCATGCCACCAGATATCCTAATAAATAGAGTGCCATTTTTCAGCACTTGGCCCATATCTCTCTAAACCCTTCCTATTCATATACCCATCCAGATGCCTTTTAAATCTTGTAATTGTGCCAGGCTCCACACTCCACCAGTAGTTAGGAATGCAAATGCAATGATGGCATTTATTTTGAGAGGACTTGTGTATAAAAGCAGGGATATACCTCTGAGGCTGTATAAGACTCTGGTCAGGCCACATTTGGAGTACTGTGTGTAGCTTTTGGCCCCATATCTCAGAAAGGATGTACAGGTACTGGTCCTGGACGGTGTTCAGAGGAGATTCACAAAAATGGTCCCAGGAATGAACAGCCTAACATATCAGGAACATTTGAGGATTATGAGTCTGTACTTGATAGAGTTTGGAAGGATGAAGGGAGATATAATTGAAACTTATAAAATACTCAATGGCCTGGATTGAGTGGATGTTGGGAAGATGTTTCCATTGGTAGGAGGGACTAGGACCTGAAAGCACAGCCTTAGAGTAAATGGAAGACCTTTTAGAACAGATAAGGAGAAAGTTCTTCAGCCAGAGAGTGGTGACTCTATGGAATTCATAGCCTCAGAAGGCTGTGGAGGCCATGTCTTTGAGCATACTTATGACCGAGATAGATAGGTTGTTGATTGTAAAGGGGATCAAGGATTACAGGGAGAAAGTGAGAAAATGGGGTTCACAAACTTATCAGCCATGATTGAATGGCAGAGCAGACTCGATGGGCTGAATGGCCTACTTTCTGCTCCTATGTCTTGTGGTCTTACTTCCACTGGCAGCTCATTCCATACATGCATTACCATCTGCATGAAAAAGTTTCCCCTTATAACTCTTTTAAATCTCTTTCCTCTCACCTTAAACCTATGCCCTCTTGTTTTGGCCACTCCAGGGAAAAGACCTTGTCTATTTACCCTATCCATGCCCCTCATAATTTTATAAACATCCAAAAGGTCACCCCTCAGCCTCCGATGCTCCAGGGAAAATATCTTCAGGCTATTCAGCTCCTCCCGGTAACTCAAATCCTCCGACTGTGACAACATCCTTATAAATCTTTTCTGAGCCCTCTCAAGTTTTACAAAATTCTTCCTGTAGCAGGGATACCAGAATTGCATACTCCAATAGTGACCTAACCAATGTCCTCTACAGCCACAATATGACCTCCCATCTCCTACACTCAATCACTGACCAATAAAGGCACACATAACAAATGCCTTCTTCACTACCCTATCTACCTGTGACTTTTTTTTTGGAACTATGAACCTGCACTCCAAGGTCTCTTTGTTCAGCAACTCTCCCCAGCACCTTACCATTAAGTGTATAAGTCCTGCCCTAACTTGCCTTTCCAAAATGCAGCACCTTATATTTATCTAAATTAAAGTCCATCTGCCACTCCATAGCCCATTGGCCCATCTGATCAAGATCTCATTGTTGCTGAGATAATCTTCTTCTCTGTCCACTACACCTCCAATTTTGCAAACTTACTAATCTTAACTCCTATATTCACATCCAAATCATTTATATAAATGACAAAAAGCAATGAGCCCAGCACCGATCAATGTGGTACACTGCTGGTCACAAGCCTCCAGTCTGAAAAACAACCCTGCACAACCACCCTGTGTCTTCTACAGTTGAGCCAGTTCTGTTTCCAAGTAGCTAGTATTTTCTCACTTTCTCCCTGTAATCCTTGATCCCCTTTACAATCACACCCACACTCACACACACCCACACTCACACTCTGAAAAACAACCCTGCACAACCACCCTGTGTCTTCTACGGTTGAGCCAGTTCTGTTTCCAAGTAGCTAGTATTTGTAATAAAAGAACATTTTAGTTATGAAACACAAGCGAATATAATTGTTTTTTTTTTACATTTTAAGGGCTATTTGAAACTGTCTTATTGCAAATATCAGAAATAAAGATTCAACTCCTTTCCCCCACAACCACTTTATAGGCCAGTGAAGGGTTAACCTGTTTCTGCAATTAATGTAGGTTTTGCTCATTTTAATGAGTCTATATTTCCCAAATTGTCCAGAAGTCTATACAATTGACTTCCTTGTCACTGAACTGCCTAAAGATCTAATTTAATTGATTGAGAATTCATGATACAGGTTGGTAATTGCTTTTGCAGGCCACTCACTCGTTCAGAAAGTGAGAACTACACCATGGAATTGGAAACAATCTACCTCTTGTTTTGTATTCTTCCTGTAGACCCACCTCTGGTGAACCTTACTGTGGAGCCACAGCCTGTCCTGGAAGGAAGCACAGTGAGATTCCGATGCTCAGCCAAGGCAAATCCTGCAGTCAGCTTGTACAGGTATCAGGTCATTTCCAGCTGCGTTGATTTAACAATTAAAATGAGTCATATTAGCAAGCAGATGCAGTATAGAACTGAGTCACAAAGACCAGGGAAGGTCTGGAGTTCATAATCTACAATGCTTTTTATTCATTCACAAGTGTTGCTGCTAAAGTCACGATTAACTATCCATCCCAAAGTTCCATTGAGAAGATAGTGGGAATGAATTACACCTTTTTGACAAATGAGTGACTTGCTAAGCCATTTTAGAAGTCAGTTAAGCATTGACCAGTATAGAAATGGCAGATTCACCTTCCTAAAGAGCATTAGTGAACCAAATGGTCTTTTAGAACAATCCGTTAGTTTCAGAATTATTACGACTAATGCCTCTTCTTCCAGCTTTATTCGCTTGACCAAATTTAAGTTCCACATCTATCATGATGGCATTTGAACTCATATCTCTGTCTTTTGCTTCAGCATTCTGAATTATTAGTCTTTATCACAACCATGCTGCTGCTTAGTCCACTTAGGTTAAATAAATCAGCATTCTTGCTGATTATTGCTGACTAGTGACTGTCTGGTGAGCAGTGCCCTTGTAGGTATGGGAAAAGGAGAAGAATTGGTTTGACTATCCTTTCCTACCCCACCCTCTAATCCCAGTTCATGCAAATAACCATTTGGACCAATTGGCATGGTACTAACACCAGCAGGAAACTGGGGAATATTGGAGTAGGAAGAAGAATAAAGCTGCAAGTACATAGTAGATTCATGCCTGAAAATTGTGTTTTTAAGTTGATATCTGTACTGGATAGCTTTGTTACCCAGTGTAGATGCTGAATTAGTTCACCCATTTTTTTTGCTTAATAAATATTTTTGATTCTTTTTAGCACTCACCTACAGCACAGATTAATTAAAGTAGTAAGAGTAGAAATTATGATACCAATTGTAATAATTTCTTGAGTGAAAATAAATTTTGTAACTGACTGCAAGAAAAATAATAAAACACACATAATTAACAGGCACATAAGCAAAGATATAAAGTTTAAAAAGGAAGAGTATCCAAGGCAAAAAGATCAAGGACACTTTAAAACAAAACTTATATCCTTGAGGGATTAGGTTTTAACCTGAAATCTGGTTTGTTTAATTATGTCTGCATTCTCAGCAGTGGTGAAATTTGTCAATATCCTTCAATTCTTAGCAAATGGGCATTTCTTAAATTTGCTTCAGCACTGGGTGTTGTTTTTTGAGTGAAAACTGAAACAGCGAGAGGGAAGAGGATCCTCAAATTCTGCACAAAAGCTGTTGACTGAAATACTTCCTGATAGAGTCATGTATTTTACTTTATTGTTTGTTTTTCAAACTAGATAATCTGCATGTGATGTCTTTCATTTTAATATATGAAACGTCCAGAAATGTCTAAATTAAACAGGACACCTGAGGGACTGCTTTCACTCAATTTGATGATATGTTAATTTCAATTCAGAATGTTGTGTGTTTATTGATTGGTTTCATGAACTTGTCTCAACCTGTTCAGGTGATTACTGCAATCACTGTAAGCCAGCACTTTTCCCTTTCTGGAAAACAGCTTTAGCCTATGAAAGGACCCAGGTATTAAAATAAGATGATGGCAGTCAAAAACTGATAATCTGTTTTTACCACTATCAAAATAATATGGTCAATGTTGGGAACGCAACATTTTTAAACCATCAGATCAGCCATGATCTCATTGAATGGTGGAGCAAACTCAGTGAGCTGAATGGCCTGCTTCACAGCCACTTTTAGAATATTGTGTACAATTCTGGTCACCTGTCTATAGGAAGGATGTTGTTAAACTTTAGAAGGTGCAGAAATAATTTACAAGGATGTTAACTGGAACTGGAGGGGTTGATTTAGAGGTTGAATAGGCTGGTGCTTTTTCCCCCTCGAGCGTCGGAGGCTGAGGGGTAACCTTATAGACGTTTATAAAATCATGAGGGGCACGAATGTGGTCCTTTTCCCAGGGTGGGGGCAATGATTTAAAAAGGTCCAAAGGGCAACTTTTTCACACAGAGGGTGGTGCATATATAAAATGAGCAGCCCGAGGAAGTGGTAGGGACAGCTTCAATTATAACATTGAAAAGGCATCTGGATGGGATATGAATAGGAAGGGTTTAGATGGATATGGGCCAAAGGCTGGCAAATGGGCCTAGGTCAAATTGGGATATCTGGTCAGTATGATTGAGTTGGACTGAAGGGTCTATTTCTGTGGTGTATCTATGACTCTACCTCTCATTGGTCTCAGAGGCTGGTGCAGGCTAAGTATTGTGGGACTAAAGCCAGATGTAGGCTTGAATATAGTGCTAAAAACAAGGACTGCAGATGCTGGAAACCAGATTTTAGATTAGAGTGGTGCTGGAAAAGCACAGCAGTTCAGGCAGCATCCGAGGAGCAGGAAAATCGACGTTTCGGGCAAAAGGTTTCCTCATTTCCCCTTTCCCCACCTCACCCCAGTTCCAAACTTCCAGCTCAGCACTGTCCCCATGACTTGTCCTACCTGCCTATCTTGCTTTCCACCTATCCCCTCCACCCTCCTCTTTGACCTATCACCTTCATCTCGACCCATTGTACTTTTTTTTAGATTAGATTAGATTACTTACAGTGTGGAAACAGGCCCTTCGGCCCAACAAGTCCACACCGACCCGCCGAAGCGTAACCCACCCAGACCCATTCTCCTACATTTACCCCTTCACCTAACACTACGGGCAATTTAGCATGGCCAATTCACCTAACCCCTGCACATTTTTTTTTGGAT
>NC_057744.1:33741172-33744101 GCF_004010195.1 Chiloscyllium plagiosum | reverse complement strand
TATCAATGGTGTGATTCCCTCCTACTGAAGTTGTAAATGATTCTCTTAAATCACAGAGTCATCCAGCACGTAAACAGCCCCTTCGGTCCATCCAGTCCGTGCCGGACATAATCCCAAACTAAATCAGTCCCACCTGCCTGCTCCTGGCCCGTAGCCCTCCACACCCTTCCTGTTCATGTCCTTATTTTAAACATTACAATTGTACCTGGATTTTCCACTTCCTCTGGTAGTTTATTCCACATGGGAACCACTCTCTATTTTAAATCTCTCCCCTCTCATCTTAGAAACTATGCCCCTAGTTTTCAGATCTTCCACCTGAGGCACTGGATCCTTGCTACTCACCTTATCCATGGCCCTCGTGATTTTGTAAACCACAATAATGTCACCCCCTCAGCCTCCTACGCTCCAGTGAAACAAGTTCCAGTCTTTTCAGACTATTTCTCTATCTCAAACCCTCCGTTTCTTTGCAACAAACTCTGTTCCCTCTTCACCAACGTCAGTGAGTTACTATCAGCTACTGTCAATACTATCGACAATACACATTCCCGAAATTCACCCAAGATCCTCAGACAGCACCTTCCAGACCCACAGCCACTTCCATCTGGAAGGACAAGGGCAGCAGATCCGTGGGAACACCACCCCCTGCAGGTTCCCTCCAAACCACTCACCATCCTGATTTGGGACTATGTCACTGTTCCTTCAGTCTGGCTGGGTCAGAATCCTGGAATTCCCCTCCCTAAGGGCATCGAGGGTCTACCTACAGCACACAGACTGCAGCGGTTCAAGAAGGCAGCTCACCCCCACCTTCTCAGGGGGCAACTAGGGACGGGGTAATAAATGGTGGACCCAGAGAGCAATGTTCACATGCCAGAAGTGAATTAAATAAGTGTCCATCTCCCTTGGAGGGAAATCAGCCATCCTTACCTGGTCTGGCCTACACATGACTCCAGACCCACAGCAATATAGATAGATTTTAAATTGTTCCTAAGTTCATTTGAAATGAGGAACAAATACTTATTCATGACAGCGACCTCTAGGGAGAGAGAAAGGTTCATTTCAAAAGGCCTCTCCTTCAGAAATCCACGCTGACTCACCTCAACCAACCCCCTTTTAGCCGTGTCCAATGTTGTTTTGTCCATGTTACAATTCATCTTGGCAACCAAATTATTTTTTTAAATATTAATTTTTTTTTTAAATGCACATTGTTCCTGTCCCCTTTAGTTCTGTGACCAATACCCTTCCGCCAAAAGCTGTTGTGTGGCTGAATATCAAATACCTTCTGGAAATCCATGTCCACAATGTTATGTAGAAATGTGCTCAGTAGGAACAGCATCAGGCCATTCAGCCCTTCGAGCCTGCTCTGCTGTTCTATAAACTGGTGGCTGATCATCCAACTCAGTCACTGTTCTCACTTTCTCCCCTGTATTCTTTGATCCCGTTCACCCTAAGAATTATATCTAACTCATTGAAAATATTCAATGTTTTAGTCTCAACAGCTTTCTGTGACAAAGAATTCCACATTTCTCCCCATCTCAGTCCGAAATGGCCCACTCTGTATCCTTAGCGTATGCCCCACTGCCCCCGTTCCTGGACTCCCAGGTCATCGGGAACATCCTTCCTGCCTTGTCTGGTTAGAATCTGAAAGGTTTCCTCCCTCATTCTTCCAAACTCTGGTGAATATAATCCCAGCTGACCCAGTCCCTCCTCAATCCTGCCAGTCAGTCTGGTAAAGCTTTGTTACACTCACCAGAACATCCTTCCCCAGAGAAGGAGAGTAAATCTGCACACAGTACCCCAGGTGTGGTCTCACCAAGGCCCTGTTCAACAGCAGCAAGACATCCCTGCTCCTGTACTCGAAACCTCTGGCGATGAAGGCCAACACATTCCTCCCTGCCTGCTGTACCTGCACGGTCACTGTCAGTGATTGGTGTAACAGGCCTCTTTGCTCCTCCCCCTTTCCCAATCTATTGCCATCAATTGATACCCTCATTGAATCTTCCTGTTACCTCTTCACAATATTCCGGTCAGGTCTTTAAACACATTGATTCCTGAAGAAATCCATACCAAACGCCTTCTTCACTCTCCTATCTACCTGAGAGTCCACTTTCAAGGAGTTATGAACCTGCACTGATAGTCCTTCTATCCTGAATAATAGTTTCTGGAAGTTTTCCCACACTGAAGGAGCACTGACAGGGCAGTAATTGCTGGGAATGCCTAAGGGCCTTTCTTGAACCAGGCTGCAATGTTTGCTATTCTCTGATCCTCCACAGGCTCAGCCTCCTCTGTGCAGCCTCTTCTGGGGCACTGGTACTGTCCATTCCTGTAGGCCAGGAGGGGCAGGTTCAGCTCCCACCCACTCCAGAACATCCCTGAACAGACTGATATGAAAATAATTAAATCTCCTGCTTCGTTCCTAATCAGCCCAACTCCTTCCTTTACCATCTTCTCAATATTGACAGAGTTTTGGGGACCCATTTTATTTTTCTCCATAAACCTCTTGGTGAATCTCACTTTCTCTATCTGTTTGTCTCTCATCTCTCTCTCTCTCTCTCTCTCTGTACGAAATGTTCAGGCCCGGGGTTTGCGCACGGCACGGAGGGGCCCAGTCTTACAAAAGCAGCAACGACATCCCCGACGAGAGCCTGTCCTTTATTAAATCGCACCCCCTCATGGACGCAGCCGCGGCGCCCGTTGCTGAGAGGCCGTGGCTCGTCCGGAGCGTGGGAAGGTGAGTGCATCGCGTTGGGAAGGGTCGTGTGCTGGGGGGGGGGGTGCACGATGCGTGGGTGCAGCCAACAGCGAGAATGGCGGGAAAATGGCCACCAGCCCCTCCCCCATCCTGAAGACGCTCCCCCTCCCCGGGATGCTTGACCTCTATCCGGTCCACCTGTGGGGGAGGGGCAGTTAGGGGTCCTAAGAGGGATTTGAC
>NC_057744.1:33740382-33741061 GCF_004010195.1 Chiloscyllium plagiosum | reverse complement strand
GGCTGAGGGGTGACCTTATAGAGGTTTATAAAATCATGAGGGGCATGGATAGGATAAATAAATAAAATCTCTTCCCTGAGGTGGGGGAGTCCAGAACTAGAGGGCATAGGTTTAGGGTGAGAGGGGTAAGATATAATAGAGACCTAAGGGACAACTTTTTCACACAGAGGGTAGTATGTGTATGGAATGAGCTGCCAGAGGAAGTGGTGGTGGTTGGTACAATTACAACATTTAACCTCCTCATTCCTGATGAAGGGCTTTTGCCCGAAACATCAACTCTCCTGCTCCTTGGATGTTGTTTGACCTGCTGTGCGTTTCCAGCATCACACTCCTCAACATTTAAATGGCATCTGGACGGGTATATGAATAGGAAGAGTTTAGAGGGATATGGGCCAAGTGCTGGCAAAAGGGATTAGATTAGGTTGGGATATCTGGTCGGCATGGACAGGTTGGACCGAAGGGTCTGTTTCTGTGCTGTACATCTCTATGACTCTCCCCATCTCCTGCCTCCTTTAAGATTCTGCTTAAAGCCTCACTGTCTGACTGAGTCGGTTCTGATATCTGCTTCATGGTGACACTGTTGTGAAGCTATATCGGGTGTGGTGACGATGCTGAATAAATGCAGCTAGTTGTTGTTGTTTGGCCTGAGGCTGGGGTCAGTGTCAGAGGAGAATGCCCT
>NC_057744.1:33718489-33740324 GCF_004010195.1 Chiloscyllium plagiosum | reverse complement strand
GGATTGTGGGATGAAACCGGAGCACCCGGAGGAAACCCACGCAGACACGGGGAGAATGTGCAAACTCCACACAGAGAGTCGCCTGAGGCGGGAATTGAACCCGGGTCTCTGGCGCTGTGAAGCAGCAGTGCTAACCACTGTGCTACCGTACCGTGCTACTTTCTCCCCACCCTCCTCTCATTTATCTCTCCACCCTGCAGGCACTCTGCCTCTATTCCTGATGAAGGGCTTTTGCCCAAAACGTCGATTTTCCTGCTCCTCGGATGCTGCCTGAACTGCTGTGCTTTTCCAGCACCACTCTAATCTTGAATATAGTGGTGTCAGGCTCCTTTGATGAAGAATAGTAGAATTACCGAGCTAATGAAGGGCAAATAACCTCATACATTGTTCATTTTAGTGTAAATATTTTTAATCAATTTGTTCAGACATGTTATGGCACAGTTTAAGTTTAGATTTAACAGAGGTCTTCAAATCTATGAGGGATCTGGGGCAGAGTAGATGGGGGAAAACTGTTTCCATTGGTAAGAGAGAGAGCACAACTTAATTAACAAAAGAAACAGGAGTGAAATAAGGAATACACGGCCAGAGAGCAAGGTGGAGGTGGATTCAATTGAAGCAATTTAGGTTTTAATCAACCTTGTCAGACATATTACAAAACACCTCTGGAGTAGGTGTAACCTGAATCTGAACCTTCCGGCCCAGAGCTAGGGACACTACCAAAGCACCACAGGAAACAAACACAAACAGTTTTATTTCTGTCTCACGCGCCATTAACTGTGGGAAGACAATAAAGAAGCAGAAAAATTGCTGAAGTATATGAAGCCTCAGTAGGCTAATGGGTTTGAGGTACAGATCAATCATGGGTTGAATGTCAGAACAAGTTTGAGATACTAAAATAAAACAAAGAACTGTGGATGCTGAAGATCTGACACAAAAACAAATTACTGGAGAAGCTCAGCAGGTCAGCAGGTGTGGTGAGAAAACAGAGTTAATATTTTTAGTCTGGTGACCTTTCTTCAGAACTGAGATGCTGACTGAGCCACTCCTGTACTTAGGATGCTGAACTAGCCTGCAGAGTCTGTAATGTTGGAAATTAATTACAGCTTTCCATTTGGAAAGGCAAATAGAGATCTGACCTGGGAATCCTGATCATACTATATTTAAATGGTCTTGAAAATTGAAAGCATCAACTGGAAGCAGAGCCTAGTGGGGAAGACAATAGAGCAACAATGGCAGGAGTTTCTGGGTGTAATTGAGTATACAGTACAGAGGTTCATCCCAAACAAAGATTATCCGGGAAGGGATGAGACAGTCATGGCTACCAAAGGAAGTCAGGAAATGTATCATAGAAAAAGAGAGAGCCTAAAGTGGGAAATCAGAACATTGGGAAGACTACAAAAACAAACAGAGGATAACAAAGAGAAAAATAAGGAAGGAAAGTATCAAATATGAAGGTACGTTAGCAAGTAATATTAGAAATGATAGAACAAGTTTACTTCAATCGTTAAGAAACAAACGAGAGGCAAAAGTAGAAATTGGGCCACTCCAAATTGATGCAGGAAGGCTAGTGATGGAAGACAAGGAAATAGCTGAAGAGCTTAATAAATACTTTGTGCCAGTCTTCACAGTGGAAGACATGAGTAATATCCCAACAATTAAGGAGAGTCAAGGGGCAGAGTTGCGTATGGTAACCATTACAAAAGAGAAAGTGCTAGAAAAGCTAAAAGGTCTAAAAATTGATAAATCTCTTGTCACCAGTGGGCTATATCCTAGAGTTCTGAGAGAGGTGGCTGAAAAAAAAGCGGAGGCATTGGTTGTGATTTTTCAAAAATCACTGGAGTCAGGGAAAGTCTCAGATGATTGAAAAGTCACAGTTGTAACCCCCTTGTTCAAAAAAGGTTCAAGACAAAAGATGGAAAATTACAGACCAATTTGCCTAATCTGGGTTGTAGGCAAAATTCTAGAATCCATCATTAAGGATGAGATTTCTAAATTCTTCGAAGTACAGGGTCGGACTAGAACAAGTCAGCATGGATTTAGGAAGGGAGGTCAGGCCTGACAAACCTGTTAGAATTCTTTGAAGAGGTGACGAGTAGGTTAGACCAGGGAAACTCAGTGAATATTATCTATCTAGACTTCCAAAGGGCCTATGATAAAGTGCCTCACGGTAGGCTGCTGAGTAAGGTGAAGGCCCATGGTGTTCGAGGTGAGCTATTGGTGTGGATTGAGGATCGGCTGTCTGACAGAAGGCAGAGAGTTGGGATAAAAGGTTCTTTTTCGGAATGGCAGCTAGTAACAAGTGGTGTCCCGCAGGATTCAGTATTGGGGCTGCAGCTGTTCACTTTATATATTAATTATCTGGCTGAGGGAACGGGGGCATTCTAGCGAAGATCGCCAATGATACGAAGTTAGACGGACAGGCAGGTAGTTCTGAGGAAGTGGGGAAGCTGCAGAAAGATTTAGACAGTTTAGGAGAGTGGTCCAAGAAATGGCTGATGAAATTCAACATGAGCAAATGCGAGGTCTTGGACTTTGGAAAAAAGAATACAGGCATAGGTTATTTTCTAAACAGTGAGAAAATTCATAAAGCCAATGTACAAAGGGATCTGGAAGTGCTAGTCCAGGATTCTCCAAAGGTTGACTTGCAGGTTGGGTCCACGGTTAAGAAAGCAAATGTAATGTTGTCTTTTATCACAAGAGGGTTGGAATATAAAAGTAGCGATGTGCTACTGAGACTTTATAAAGCTCTAGTTAGGCACCATTTAGAATATTGTGTCCAAGTTTGGGCCCCACACCTCAGGAAGGACATACTGGTACTGGAGCGTGTCCAGCAGAGATTCACACGGATGATCCCGGGAATAATAGGCCTAACATACAATGAATGGCTGAGGATCCTGGGATTGTATTCATTAGAGTTAGAAGGTTGAGGGGAGATCTAATAGAAACTTAGAAGATAATGCATGGCTTAGAAAGGGTGGATGGTGGAAATTTGTTTCTGTTAAGTAGGGAGACTAGAACCCATGGGCACAGCCTAGAATTAGAGGGGGTCAATATAGAATGGAAATGAGGAGACATTTCTTCAGCCAGAGAGTGGTGGGCCTGTGGAATTCGTTGCCATGGAGCACAGTGGAGGCCGGGGCGTTAAATGTCTTCAAGGCAGAGATTGATAAATTTTTGATCTTGCAAGGAATTAAGGTCTATGGGGAGAGTTGAAATGGCCATCAGCCATGATTGAATGGCAGAGTGGACTTGATGGGCCGAATGGCGTTACTTCCACTCCTATGTCTTAGGTCTTTTGGTCACTGTGAGAGCGTGAGTGACAAAGAAGGGAGTGAAATATAGGAATAGTAAATCATTACATGGTGTGAGTATTCATCTCAGCTGGTGCAGATCAGTATTGGGGAGCTTCTTTTATTTTGTGATAAGTAACAAAAAGATGAAATCCAAGATGGAGCACGGGACAAATTTCTGGCTGTAACAGGCTACTACTTTTTTGAGGTATTTTAGGTGTTGGAGGTGATTTCCTCGAATTTCAGGAACAGCAATTACTGTTTTATATGCTGTTAGATTGTTTTGGAACTTTGAAAAAAAAAGTCAAAACAACAGCACAGGTAAAAGGGAGAAAGACAGACAAAGACAGCAAGCACATGGTCTGTAAGGGAGCGAGAGAAAGAAACCCACACTGCTAACTGACACAGCAGCAAATCTGTGCAGTTACTGCCTTTGCTGTTTGAATTCATGCATCGTTAGACATCGGAGTGTGTCTAGGAACACTTAATAAACAGCAAAATCCATAACTGATCTTGGAGGAACCTGTTTGGGAAAGGTCACAGCACAGAAACAGATGAGCAAATAGTTTTAAGTATAGCCGTGCTGTAAATCTACAATAGTAAGTAGAGTGGGTTCTTTCTTGATTATATGTTTTTTTAATTGGGATCTGTCTCTTGATTGAATTTTTAAAATATAAGCATAAATATTGTTAGCCTGCAGCAGTGTTTTGTAGAGGAATAAGACTGTGCTATTTTCTGGGTCTGCAGATTGGAAGGTGCAAAATGGCCTTTAATAGAGTGATATCTTGTCGGATGTGGGAGTTTTGGGAGAGTTTAAGGGCTACTGAGGATTATATCTGCAATAAACATCGTTGGTTGTAAATCCTGTCAGATCGAATAGATTGGTTGGAGCAACAGTTGGAGGCAAAGAGGAATTTACAAGAGCTAGGGGGTGTGATGGATAGCAGTTTTAGGAAGAGACAAAAGCCGCAGATACAGTCAGGTAGATGGGTTAACTCCAAGAAAGTTAGGAGAGATAGGCAGTTACTACGGGAGTCTTCTATGGCTATCCCCATTTCAAATAAGTATGCTGTTTTAGAAAATGTACAGGGTGCTAGACTCTCAGGGAAATGTAGCATGAACAGCTAAGTTTCAGGTAGCAAGACTAGCTTAAATGTAATGAGGGGTACATCAGGTTCCAAGTGATTGATTCTGTTAGGGGACTTCGAGGAGAAAGTGAGGTCTGCAGATGCTGGAGAATGTAGCATGAACAGCTAAGTTTCAGGTAGCAAGACTAGCTTAAATGTAATGAGGGGTACATCAGGTTCCAAGTGATTGATTCTGTTAGGGAACTCTCTACTCAGGGGCACAGAATGACGTTTCTGTGGCTAGCAGCAAAAAATCTGAATGTTGCGTTGCCTCCCTGATGCCAGAATCAAGGATAACTCAGAGAGGGTGCAGAATGTTCTCAAGGGGGAGAGGGACCAGCAGGCGGTCATTGTGCACATTATTATCAACAACATAGGAAGGGAAAAGGATGAAATTCTGAAGGGAGATTATACAAAGTTAGGCAGGAATTAGTTAGGCTCGAGGGTAGTAATATCTGGATTACTACCAGTGCTACGAGCTAGTGAGGGTAGGAATAGGAGGATAGAGCAGATGAATGTGTGGCTGAAGGGCTGGTGTATAGGAGAAGGATTCACATTTTTGGATCATTGGAATCTCTTCCGAGGTTGAAGTGACCTGCACAAGAAGGATGGATTGCACCTGAATTAGAAGGGGACAAATATACTGGCAGAGAGATTTGCTGGAGCTGCTCGAGAAGATTTAAACTAGTAAGGAGGTGGGGTGGGGCCCAGGGAGATAGTGAGGAAAGAGATCAATCTGAGACTGGTACAGTTGAGGAAAGAAGCAAGTCAAACAGTCAGGGCAAGCAGGGGCAGAGCAGAGACCAAGGTAAATAATAATGATAAATTTAACTGCATTTATTTCAATGCAAAAGGCCTAACAGGGAAGGCAGATGAATTCAGGGAATGGTTAGGAACATGGGATTAGGATATCTCAGCAATTACAGAGACATGGCTCAGGGGTGAACAGGACTGGCAGCTTAATGTTCCAGGATACAAATGCTACAGGAAGGATAGAAAGGGAGGCAATAGAGGACAGGAAGTGGCATTTTTGATAAGGGATAGCATTACAGCTCTACTGAGTGAGGATATTCCCAGAAATACATCCAGGGAAGTTATTTGGGTGGAACTGAGAAATAAGAAAGGGATGATCAAATTATTGGGATTGTATTGTAGACACCCCCTAATAGTCAGCAGGAAATTGAGAAACAAATTTGTAAGGAGATTTCAGTTATCAGTAAGAATAATAGGGTGGTTATGGTAGGGGACTCTAACTTTCTAAAATATACTGGGACTACCATAGTGTTAAGGGTTTAGATGGAGAGGAATTTGTTAAGATTGCACAAGTACATTTTCTGAATCAGTTTGTGGATGTACCTACTACAGAAGGGGCAAAGTTTGACCTCCTCTTAGGAAATAAGGCAGGGCAGGTGACTGAGGTGTCAGTGGAGGAGCACTTTGGGGCCAGCGACCATAATTCTATTAGTTTTAAAATAGTGATGGAAGAGGATAGACCAGATCTAACAGTTGAAGTTCTAAATTGGAGGAAGGCTAATTTTGACAGTATTAGGCAAGAACTTTCGAAAGCTGATTGGGTGCAGATGTTCATAGTTAAATGGACGGCTGGAAAATGGGAAGCCTTCAGAAATGAAGTATCAAGAGTCCAGAGACAGTATATTCCTGTTAGGGTGAAAGGCAAAGATGGTAAGTGCAGGGAATGCTGGATGACTGAAGAAATTGAGTGTTTGGTTAAAAAAAAGGACGCATATCTCATGTATAGACAGGAGAGATTGAGTGAATCCTTAGGAGAGTATAAAGGAAGTAGGAGTATACTTAAGAGGGAAATTAGGAGGGCAAAAAGGGGACATAAGAGAGCTTTGGCAAATAGAGTTAAGGAGAATCCAAAAGGTTTTTCCAAATACATTAAGGACAAAAGAGTGAATAGGGTCCCTCAAAGATCCGCAAGGTAGCCTTTGTGTGGAGCTGAGGGGATGGGGAAATACTAAACAAGCATTTTGCATCAGTGTTTACTGTGGAGAAGGATATGGAAGATATAGAATGCAGGAAAATATATGGTGATATCTTGAAAAATGTCTGTATTACAGAGGAGGAAGTGCTGGATGTCTTGAAATGCATGAAGGTGGCTAAATCCCCAGGGCCTGATCAGTGTACCCTAGAACTCTGTGGGAGGCAAGGGAAGTGATTGCTGGGCCCCTTGCTGAGATATTTGTATCATCGATAGTCACAGGTAAGGTGCCAGTAGTAGGGAGGTTGGCTAATGTAGTACCATTATTTAAGAAAGGTGGTAAGGACAAGCCAAGGAACTATAGACCGGTGAGCCTGATGTCAGTGGTGGGCAATCCTGAGGGACAAAATTTACATGTATTTGGAAAGGCAAGGACTGATTAGGGAGAGTCAACATGGCTTTGTGCATGGGAAACCATGTCTCACGAACTTGATTGAGTTTTTTGAAGAAGTAACAAAGAGGATTGATGAGGGCAGAGCGGTGGATATGATTTATATGGACTTCAGTAAGGCATTCGACAAGGTTCCCCATGGGAGACTGATTAGCAAGGTTAGATATCACAGAATGCAGGGAGAACTAGCCATTTAGATACAGAACTGGCTCGAACATAAAAGACAGAGGGTGGTGGTGGAGGGTTGTTTTTCAGATTGGAGGCCTGTGACCAGTGGAGTCCCACAAGGATCACTGCTGGATCCACGGCTTTTCGTCATTTTATATAAATGATTTGAATGTGAACATAGGAGTATAGTTCAGAAGTTTGCAGATGACACCAAAACTGGAGGTGTAGTTCACAGCAAAGAAGGTTACCTCAACTTACAACGGGATCTTGATCAGATGGGCCAATGGACTGAGGAGTAGCAGATGGAGTTTAATTCAGATAAATGTGAGGTGCTGCATATTGGCAAAGCAAATCATAGGAGAACTTTGACACTTTATGGTAAGGTCCTGGGGAGTGTTGCTGAACAAAGAAGCCTTGGAGTGTAGGTTCATCGCTCCTTGAAAGTAGAGTCACAGGTAAATAGGATCGTGAAGACGGCATTTGCTATGCTTTCCTTTATTGGTCAGAGTATTGAGTACAGGAGTTGGGAGGTTGTGTTGCGGCTGTACAGGACATTGGTTAGGCCACTTTTGGAATATTGCAATTCTGATCTTGCTGGCAAATGGGACTACATTAGGTTGGGATATCTGGTGGGCATGGACGAGTTGGACCGAAGAGTCTATGTCCGTGCTGTACATCTCTATGACTCTAAGTACAGCAAACTACATGTGGATTACCCAGCCTAGATCAGTGGATGCTGCTTATTCAATGATTTCTTAACAAACATTCAGAAAGGGAAGGGTTGAACAATTTGAAAAACAAGAAATAAAGTTAAAAAGCATTACGATGTTTCCAGCCCATTGGCTGTCCTCTCAATGCTCAGGCCTCCCACCCGCTGGCTGTCCTTTCATTGCTCAGGCCTCCAGCCCGTTGGCTTTCCCCTCAATGCTCAGGCCTCCCACCCGCTGGCTTTCCCCTCAATGCTCAGGCCTCCCACCCACTGGTTGTCCTCTCATTGCTCAGGCCTCCAGCCCGCTGGCTGTCCCCTCAATGCTCAGGCCTCTCACCCGCTGGCTTTCCCCTCAATGCTCAGGCCTCCCACCCGCTGGCTGTCCTCTCATTACTCAGGCCTCCAGCCTGCTGGCTGTCCCCTCATTACTCAGGCCTCCAGTCTGCTGGCTGTCCCCTCATTGCTCAGGCCTCCAGTCCGCTGGCTGTCCCCTTATTGCTCAGGCCTCCCACCTGCTGGCTTTCCCCTCAATGCTCAGACCTTCAGCCTGCTGGCTGTCCTCTCAATGCCCAGGCCTCCCACCCGCTGGCTGTCCCATCATTGCTCAGGCCTCCAGTCTGCTGGCTGTCCCCTCATTGCTCAGGCCTCCCACCCGCTGGTTGTCCTCCCATTGCTCAGGCCTCCAGTCTGCTGGCTTTCCCCTTAATGCTCAGGCCTCCCACCCGCTGGCTGTCCTCTCAATGCTCAGGCCTCCCACCCGCTGGCTGTCCTCTCATTGCTCAGGCCTCCCACCCGCTGGCTTTCCCCATTTTGCATAAGCCTTCAGCCCAAACAGTACAGCAGAAGAACAGGTATTCAGCCCACAAAGCCTGCATTGACATCTTTTGCCTTTTTGCAGTCTGTATCCCTCTATTCCCTCTCAGGCCTCCCGCCCACAAGCCTCATTCATAATGAAGGTCTTATGCCCGAAACATCGATTCACCTGCTCCTCGGATGCTGCCTGACCTGCTGTGCCTTTCCAGCACCAGACTGTCAACTCTCATCTCCAGCATCCTCACTTTCTCCAACTAAGGGTATCCCAGTCAAAATTGATGAAGCTAAAATTATCCACCACAGAATTCTATTGATTTTACATTTTCCGTAATCTGGCCACATCTCCATTCTTCTATCACCCTCTGGCTGTTGGGAGGCCTGTAGTACAATCCCATCAAAATAACTGCACCCTTCCAGTTCCTAAGCTCGATCCATATGGCCTCTCTGGATGAGCGCTGCCTTTAGTACAGCTGTGATATTCTCCCTAATCAGTAATTCAACTCCCCCACTTCTTTTACATCCCTCTCTACTTCACTTGAAGCATCTAAATCCTGGAATGTTAAGCTGCTAGTCTTGTCCCTCTCTCAAACAAGTCTCTGTAATAGCTACAACATCATAGTTATATGTACTTATCCCAGCTCTAAGTTTTTCTGCCTTACTTGTCACACTCCTCGCATTGAAACAAATATTCTTCAGAAAGCCAGTCCCACCATATTCAGTAATTTCTCCCTGCCTGTTCTTCATCTTAGCATTACTAGTTGCTAACTCCTTCTTGCTGACCTATTGGTGTGGTTCCCACCTACCTGCCATAGTCGTTTAAACCCTCCCAAGACAAATGTACAGCCATGACCTTCAATCAGCCTGGGCCCAGAACCTGAACACATCATTAAGCACAAGCATGAAGCTCATGTTTTCTGGGACCTTCTACTATCAGTATGGATATTCAGGGAGAAAGTTAGGACTGAGGATGCCGGCCAACAGAGACGAGAGTGTGGTGCTGGAAAAACACACCAGGTCAGACAGCAGGAATGAAGCCTACTGAGATCCCTGTAGACAGAAGAGGAAAACTTCTTCAAGGTAGGCATACTTGGAAGAGGCTTCGCAGTAGGGTTGAAATCAACTAGGAGAAAGTGAAGACTGCAGATGCTAGAGATCAGAGTCGAGAGTGCAGTGCTGGAAAAGCACAGCAGGTCAGGCATTAGCCGAGGCACTGAGATCCTTGCAGAGAGGGAGAGAACTTCTTTAAGGTAGGCCTCATTCCTGATGAAAGGCTTATGACCCAAATGTCGATTCTCCCGCTCCTCGGATGCAGTATTGACATTCACACTGCTATTGCAGATTTGGATGCTGCTATACCCAGTCCGTACTTTGGCAAAAGTCCTGCTGTTTTAATATATGTTTGCTAATTGTCAGGAATTTTCACATTAAAAATCAATGACTGCAGTATTGATGAAACCCTTCCAGTAGACTGGGGGCAGCCTCTAGCAAGGCCTTTAAGGGACAACTGGTTGGGCATTATACAATTCTGACTTCCTTGAATGCAGCTGACACACAGTAAACACAATTCAGAACAGCCATATTTTATACAGGGATCCATAAAATAGATACTAGGCACTGTAATTGCTTTGGGCAGACTCTGCCCACATCCCTTTAAACATTTCAGTGCTGAATGTATATCACAGAAAGAGTGCAGGCACTCCATCCACCATTAGAACGATTGTGATGTTCCCCAATATCAAAGTTATTAACAAATTCAAATGTGCAGGACAAAATGAAAGAGATTAAAAAGTGAGAGCTTTGCAAATCCCTGGTTAATCCTACAATTAAGGGACAAGGACTAAGTCAACACTTTGTCCTTAAGGTATCACGTGTAAAGTAATTTGAAGCCCAGATTGCTTTATCTTGAGTTGGGAAATACTGGCAAATGTACTTTGAGACAGGTGAGCACTGGCTTTGTAAGCCATCGCTGAGAGCTGCCTAACTCTCTTCTCTGGGAGCTCCCACATCCCCATTTGCCACAACAGAGAAGCATAGTGCAATGTTATGTAAATTATGCAAATAGTGCTTAATAAAGAATTAATTCACACATACATCATTGAAATCCTTGCAGGTTAAAGATTTGAATAAAATATCCAACAGAAAATCAGCTATTCAAAACCACATTGAAATAATAGTCAGGTTACATTTTTATTACTTTATTTTGAAACGTTACTTGGTCGGATTTAGAATAGAAATGCTCAGAAAAGAAAATCTCTCGCTCTGTTTACTATGCTGCACAGGCGGTGGAATCAGATGAAGAGGCCTATAGCATAAGATGGTGGGAGTAGCTTTCAACAATAAAAAAAAATCAAATAAACTGTACAATGTAAGCTATATTGATTAACCCTCTAATTCTTCACATATCAATTCTTGTAACAAGGTCAATGTCTTCTCAGAGAAATCATTACCTTAAGGTAATTCAACACTGACCCAGGGCTAGTCACACTGTGATTGATCAGCACTGTCTGAGAGTCAGAAACACCGTGATTGGTCAGTACTGTCTTGGGCCAGTCACACCATCATTGATCAGCACTGTCCTAGGGCCAGTGTCAGACATACTGTGATTGGTCAGCATTCTCCTTGAGCCAGTCACACCATGATTGGTCAGCACTGTCCTGGGGTCAGACATACTGCGATTGGTCAGCATTGTCCTGGAGTTAGATATACTGTGATTGGACAGCATTGTCCTGGGGTCAGCACTGTCCTAGGGCCAGTCACATCATGATGTATCAAACTGTCAGACAATTCCTCAGTAAGACAGTATCCATGGGTGCCACCTGTTCACTATAAGCACCTTGCTATTTAAATCATGAATATAAAAGTGATTGCATTCTTCATAAAGTGTTGCCTTGAGCAGTCTGCACACAAAGTGAGTTGTTGCCGAGTCGTCTGGTATTGTGAATGCAGTTTCTCCCTAGATTCCTGCATACACATCATCTAAACCAAAAACACCTGGGACCAGGATATTTGCAGTTTGCCAATTGACCAACAACCCTTCATTTCACCTCCTGAGCCGTCACACAAGAACCAGAGGAGCCCATTCTGCCCCTCAAGCCAGTTCTACAGTAACAGCTACCATTCTGTCTTTCAAGCCTGTTACATTGGAACAAGGAGAAACCATTCTTTGAACCTGCTCACCTTAGCTTCATTTAGCAGCTGTTACTCCAAGTGTCTTGACACTTATACTGAATCATGTTTTTCATATTTATTTTGAAATTAAAGTTGAAAATGTATGTTCTGACTCCCCTACTAAATAACCTCGATTTAATTTTGAGATTACTTTCCTTTATTATGGATTTCCCCCACCAAAGGGAATAGTTACTCTGTTTCTGCCCTATCAAATCCTTTTGTAATTTTAAAATCTCAATCAGATTGTTCTTCAAATTTCTACACTAAGCATTACGTGTGTACAAAACAGCCTGTATCCAGAGCTTGAATAAACAACCTATACTTTGAGATTGAGCCATGCAGAGGTTCCAACCTCTGGTTTATGCTTAATTAACAGAGTCAATCTAACTGCAGAGATGCTACAATTCATTGTCTGAATCTCTGATCTTGCAAGAGGAAAATTAGTGACCGTTCTAAAGACTAAAAGGCATTATTTCAGAATAATGGGCCACTAATTTAAGATTGAGATGAGGAAGAAGTACTTCTCTCATAAGGCTGTCCATCTTTGGAACTCCTTGCAACATAGGGCTGTAGGGAAAGAGTCCTTGTGTATATTTAGGGCTGAGGTAGATTCTTGACCAGTTGGGGAATCAAGGGTTATGGGAAAATTGCAGGAATGTGGATGTAAGGAATGTCAGATCATGCGTGATACAACTGAATGTCAGAGCAGAACCGAGGGTCTTAGGAATGCTCAGAAAGCCTTCAATTCTGCTGTGACTGAGCCTCGTTACGAATTACTTTTCCCACATTTTCCCCCAATGACTGGACTGTGACATTTTGTGCATTCACTACCAAAGAGGAATCTGGTGAGTGAAGGCCCCCATTCCCTAGGCCTGCATATCAGTCATACACACAACAATAAGGAGAAGGTCTGGAGAAGTCATACTGGACTCAAAACATTAACTCTCTCTCCACAGATGCTGTCACACCTGTTCAGTTTCTTTTTTCTGTTTATTTTTCAGTGTAAGGAGAGCTCCAGAGAGTTTGTTCCAGTTCTTCAGTTCAGACTGGACCTGTATTCTCCGAAGTTTAGAAAGATGTGAGATGATCCTATTGAAGTTCACAAAATTCTTAAAGATCTTGATAGGGTAGATACAGACAAGATGTGCTGGCCTGGCTGGGCAGTCTAGAACTAACGGACACAGTCTTAGATTAAGAAGTAGATCATTTAGAAATTTCTTTACTCAGAAGGTGGTGAATCTTTGGAATTCTCCACCCCTGAGGTTTGTGAATGATCAGTATGTTCAAGATAGAGATTGATAACTTTCTAGGTATCCATAGGATATGGGGGTAGCACAGAAACATTGAGCCAAGATGGATGATCAGCTATAACTTAGAATGGTGGAGCAGGGTCAAGTGCTGAGCGGCCTGTTCCTGCTCTTATATTCCCTCAGGTGTAGATCATCTCCTGTCAGACTGTTAAACCACGACCTCAAATGTTGTCTTTTATTGGAGGTCTCACTGCTTGAAAGTGAATTACATCCAGCTATTTAAAATAATCATGAAATATATTGTAAACATGATGGCTGCATACTTCAGTGTAGTTTGAATTTAGTGTGACTTGCCAAGGGCTTTCCAACATATTGGATTCAGTGGCTAGGGTTCAGTTATTGCATTTCTGTGCTATTTTTTAATGGAAGCAGTTATTAAAATTCATACAAATAAAATCCATATGGCACAGAAAAATTATTCAGATGACACTTTCATCCATAATTCAGACCTTTTATTCAGGCAAATATTAATGTGAATTATTGTCCCCATTATTTAGTTGACAATATGAGAAGGGTTTAATAGATGATAGTACACCTCCCATTGCTAACTGGGGAATATATCATCACTGGATTGGGTACTGAGGTGCTGCTTTATTCAGTGCTCGTTCTGGCTGGTATTCCCATTGTCTATGACAGGCTTCTGATAGTTTGATGGACTTTTCAAGCCAATCTAACACAGAATAAGAGAGTTTAGGTCTGAGATGAAGCCAATGCTAACTGGCTAATGTAACCTACTACAGCAGTAGCAACTACTACAGCTGTCCTTGGTGCTCCCAGGACAGATATAAAAAGAAAGAGCATTCATTAATAAAGCATTTTCATAACCTCAAGATACTCCCAAAACACTTTACAGACAATAAAGTCCTTTCAGAATGTCAGGCACTGTTTTGCAAACACAAAATGTGCTCAATTTAGGGGAGGGAGCCTAAGTTGTAGGTGACATACACCAAAAACAGACATAGTTTACATGTTTAACATACTCTCCAGACCAGCTTTCAGCCAGTCTGTCTCTAAGTTAGTAGTGCTGGCTCACTCCTCTACTACAACCACAGCACAAAGTTTGCCAGAGGGGGAAAAAAAATAACTGGAAAGAAATCAGTAATACTTTGAAATTAACAACCACGTCATACTGGAGCACTGTTTTAAGTATCCAAGCCAAGTCAGACCTGTACGCATCTTGCACACATTTTATTGGATTTTTCTTATGGGTTTGCTATGGGATCCACAACTGTATTCATATAGCACCTTTTATGCTGTCACAACATCCAGATATGCATGCAGCCATTTCCGGTCGATATGAAGGGTGAGGCTAGAGTGTAGGCAAGCAAATTCAAGAGAAAAGATTTCAGGCTGATGTTCTTATCAGCTTTTGGCTGTTTTGCCAGGAGTGGCCTGGGTCTAAGGTCAATAATCCACGTTTGGATGCCAATCAAGTTGAGTGACTTGTCACATTGTACATCACTGGTACTGGTAACCAGTGGCTATCCTGCACCTGCCAGCTCTACAGAACAATAAAAATGCAGCTTCAGAGAGGAAGGTGGGAGCTGCATGAGGACCATATACAGCTCCAGTGGTCACAGCAAGGTAATGGCAAGGTTGCTGTCTTACAATCCAACAGCTTTCACATTGAGCAAAGATTTCCAGGAGACTGATGTCTTTGACACTGTGGGATTAATGCAGTATATCTATTCTCTCCTGCTACTTTTGCCCTGTGTACTGATGGCGAGGGCTGTTAGCAATCTCTCCAGTGAACGGTGGGGCAAAGAGAGACTTTCCCTTCCAGATCCTGCCTGAAACCCCTTATTGGTGCCCAGCTCATCACCCATGTTCCTGGAAATTCAACTGGTAGGCGCCATGTACAGTGAGCAGTTTTAGGAACTTGGTCAAGGTCACAGCCTCCCCAGTATTTTCAAAGTTGGAAAAGTTCAGCCCATCCTTTTAGGTCTCGACCTTTCACCAGAGATATTTTCTTGAAGTTGGTCAAGTGAATGATAATTGGCCTGGATACAAGGGCAATGTCAACTACCCATAAGTCATAGACGTCTCCAGCACAGAAAAGGTCCTTTGGCCCATTGAGTCTGCACTGACCTAATTATTTTAATCCCATTTTCCAGCACTTGGCCCATTGCCTTGTGTGCCTTGGTGTCACAAGGGAACATCTACGTACTTTTTAAATATTATGAGGGCTTCCGTCACTACCACCCTTATAGGCATGAGTTCTAGAATCCCAACTCCCCTTGGAAGAAAAATATTTCCTCATATCCCCTCTAAACATTCTACCCTTTACCTTAAATCTATGCCCTCTGGTCATTGATCCCTCCGCAGGGGAAAAATTTCTTCCTGTCTACTAACCTCATAACTACATCTCGGCTATATCTCCTCTGCTCCAGGGAAACAATCCCAGACTATCCAATTTCTCTTCATAACTAAAATTCTCCAGCCCTGGCATCATCTGGTAAATCTCGTCTGCACCTTCTCTAGTGCAATCACATCGCTCCGACAATGTGGATTCGAGAACTGTACACAATATTCCAGCTGTGGCCTAATCGACTTTTTATACAGTTCCAGCATCATCTTTCTGCTCTTAAACTCTATGCTAAGGCTAATAAAGGTAAGTATACCATGTGCCTTTGTAACTACTTTATCCACTTGTCCCTCCACCTTGGTTCCTCCATGCTTCCCAGAGTCCTACTATTCATCATGTATTCCCTTGCCTCATTTGTCCTGCCCACCTATCTGGGTTGAATTCCATTTGCCACTAATTAATCCATCTGATCAGCCCATCTCTGTCCTTCTATAATCTAAGGTTATCCTCCTCACTATTTACCACACCACCAATTTTCATACCATCCAAGAACTTACTGATCAATCCTCCCATATTCAAATTTGAATCGTTCATATAAACCTGAAGCAGCAAGGGCCCCAACACTTACACCAATGGGACCCTTTTATAAATATCTAAAATGAAAAAGGTGGCTAAAGTTGAGTAGGTCCCTTGCAGGATGAGAAAGGGGAATTAATACTGGGCAATGCTGAAACAGCTGAAGCCTTGAATAACAATTTTGTGTCAGTCTTCACAGTGGAAGATGTGTCTGGCATGCCAAAGCATGATGTTAAGAATACAATGGGAGATGAGGATCTCAATTCAATTATTATCACTAAAGAAGTAGTGTTGAGCAATCTTGAGGGTCTAAAGGTAGATAAGTCCCCTGGTCCTGATGGAATGCATCCCAGGGTGCTGAAAGAAATAGCGGAAGTTATAGTCAATACATTCTTGGTAATTGTCCAAAATTCACTGGACTCCCGGCAGGTCCCAACAGACTGGAAGACAGCAAATGTCACGCTGCTGTTTAAAAAAGGGTGTAGGAGAAAGGCAGGGAACTATAGGCCAGTTAGCTTAACATATGTACTCAGGAAAATGCTGGAAGCTTTCATTAAAGAAGAAATAGTGAGACATCTGGATAGAAAGGGATCCATCAGGCAGACACAGCATGGGTTCAGAAAGGAAAGGTCATGTTTGACAAACTTATTGGAGTTATTTGAGGATGTAGCAAGCGTGGTGGATGGAGGAGAACAGGTGGATGTTATCTACCTGGATTTCCAGAAGGTGTTTGATCAGGTGCCACATAAAAGACTCATCTATAAGATAAGAATGTATGGAGCTATGGTGCATTTACTAGCTTGGATAGAGGATGGGTTAACCAATAGAAAGCAGAGAATTGGGATAAATGGGTGTTTCTCTAGTTGGAGATCAGTGGTGAAAGGGGTGCTGCAGGGGACAGCAACTGTTTATGATATATATATATATATATAAAATATATATATAAAAACAATTTGGAAGAGGAGACCGAGTGTAATGTACGCAAGCTTGCTAATGACACTAAATTGAGTGGAAAGGCAATCTGTGCAGAGAGATTTAGGTAAGTTAAGTGAGTGGGCAAGAGTCTGGCAGATGGAATACAATGTTGGAAAATGACAGATTATCCACTTTGGAAGTAAAAGTAATAAGTCAGAGCATTATTTAAATGGTGAAAGATTGCAACATGCTTTTGTGCAGAGAGACTTAGGAGTATTTGTACATGAATCGCTAAAGGTTGATTTGCAGGTGCAACAGGTAATCAGGAAGTCAAATGGAATATTGGTTTTCATTGCTGGGAGGACTGAATTTAAGAGCAGGGAAGTTCTGCTGCAACTGTACAAATGTTGGTGAGGCCGCACCTGGAGTATTTTGCACAGTTCTGGTCTCCTTACTTGAGGAAGGAGGTACTGGCTTTCGAGGCGGTGCAGAGGAGGCTCACCAGGTTAATTCTGGAGGTGAGGGGGTTATCCAATAAAGAGAGGTTGAGCTGCCTAGGATTGTACTCGCTAGAATTTAGAAGAATGAGAGGGATCTTATAGAAACAAATAAAATGGTGAAAGGGATAGATAAGATAGAGGAAGGCAAGTTGTTTCCACTGGTGGGTGAGACTTGAGACATGGCCTCAAGATTAGGGGGAGTAGATTTAGGACAGAGATGAGGAGAAACTGCTTTTCCCAGGAAGTGGTGAATCTATGGAATTCTCTGCCCAAGGAAGCAATAGATGCAGCTTCATTAAATATATTCAAGACACAGTTAGATTTTTTTTGCACGGTAGGGGAGTTAAGGGTTATGGGAATAATGTAGGTAGGAGGAGCTGAGATGATGAATAGATCAGCCAAGATCTTAATGAATGGCAGAGCAGGCTCGATGGGCCAAATGACCTACTCCTGTTTCTATTACTATGAAACAATGAAATAAACCATCGCCCTCCACTCAGCAAATTGTGGATCCAATTTGTTAAACTTCCTTAGATCCCATGAACTCTTACTGTTACTATCAGTCTCTCATGCAGGACATTATAAAATGCCTTTTTGAAGTCCAAGTAGACTACCTCAAAAGCCTTGCCCTCATCTACACACCTGGTTACCTCTTCCAAAAAATTTATTCAAGTTGATCAGATATAACCTCCCCTTAACAAAATCCAATTGTCCTTGATTAATCTCTGCCTCTCCAAGTGTAAATTAATTCTTCCTCTCAGAATTGCTTCCAATAGTTTCCTTACTTTTGAGGTCAGATTTACTGGCCTATAGTTTCATGGTTAATGCCTTGCTTCCTTCTTGAATAGCAATACCACATTGGCTCTCCTCCAGTCCTCTGGCATCTCTTCTGTGACCAGAGAGGAATTGTAAAAAAATTGCCAGCATCCTGTTCTTTCCTTCCTTGCCTCATATGCCAACCTGAAGTACATTTCATCCAGCCCTGGATATTCATCTACTTTTAATTTTGCCAGACCACTCAGAACCTGCTGTGCATGCTAATTTCTTTAAGTATGTTACTTTTCCTTGATTTCTATATCCATGTTGTCCCTCTCACTAGTGAACGCTGATTCTTTTAGAACCCTACCGATGTCTTCCAACTACATGCACATATTGCCACTGTGTTCCTTAATAGGCACTACCCTTCCCCAAGTTAGCCTTTTATCCTTCATGTACTTGTAAAAGTACATTAGAATTTCCTTTATTTTACCCCATTATTCTTTCATGCTCCCTTTTTAATTTCCTTTTTAAATTTCTTTGCGCATTCTATACTCCCAGACTTCTGGTGCTTTGGAGCCCTCGGTATTTGATCAGCATCAGGGGTTATTTTACATCCATTCTGAGAGGCAGAGGCATTCTCTATTTAATACCTCACCTAAAAGGTAGCACTTCCAATGATGCAGCACGCATGATAAATCGGACTTAGAACATAGAACATAGAACATAGAAGAATACAGCGCAGTACAGGCCCTTCGGCCCGCGATGTTGCACCGATCCAAGCCCACCGAACCTACACTAGCCCACTATCCTCCATATGCCTATCCAATGCCCGCTTAAATGCCCATAATGAGGGAGAGTCCACCACTGCTACTGGCAGGGCATTCCATGAACTCACAACTCGTTGAGTAAAGAACCTACCCCTAACATCTGTCCTATACCTACCCCCCCTTAATTTAAAGCTATGCCCCCTTGTAACTTTTCATGCGGGTTATGATTGAATGTGTAGGCCCCCTCTGGAAAACTAAAATTTGGAACCAGTACTTGCTAACCATAATGGATGTGTCTACCAGATTTCTGGAGGCAATTCCATTACAGAATATAAATGCGAAAAAGGTGGTAGAGGAGTTAGTATCTTTTTTCATGTGGTGTGGGCTACCCAGAGAGATTAGGCCAGACCAAGGGTCAAATCTTATGCTTGGCTGTTTAATGAAATCATGCTTAGCTTAGGCATGTCGCACTTTTAATCGCGTGCGTACAATCCTGAATCCCAGGGAGCTTTGGAAAGATGGCATCAGACCCTGAGGATTACTCAAATGATTGGGATAAAGGTATCCCATTCGTATTGTTTGCCATTAGAGATGCCCCAAATGAATTGACTCAGTTTGCTCCCTTTGAGTTAATATTTGGACATGAAGTGCGAGGTCCTTTGAAATTATTTAAAGAAAACATTACAGGACCGAAATTGGAGATCTTACACTTGGATTATGTATCTGAGGTGAGGGAGACATTAAATCAGGTAAGAGAGTGAACTAAACTGCAGCAGAAGAGGGTGCAGCATAGAATGAAGCAGGTGGCAAATAAAATTTTGAAAACTCAGACATTTTCCCATGGAGATGATATGTTAGTTGTGTACCAGCAGTAGATAAAGATGCCGGAGAGGAAAAATCTATATTGGGTATGTCGTAAAAGACGTTGAAACTTTAGGGTAATAGACAGGAAACTGGAGAAGCAGGTTTTAGTTACTGCCACACAGAGAGGAATCAAATCCAGATGTCATGGAGTTTGATGTGTCTCAAAATATGTTAAATAATGAGCAAGTCTTTGAGGAGTGGCATTGATTAGTGAACTGTCTATCTCAGGAGCAAAGAGCCCAGTTTGTTGCAGCAGTATGAGGACGTATGCAGGAATGGGGAGGACTAATATTGTTGGGCATGAGGTGAAAGAAGGGAATGTTGTTCCAATAAAACAACACCAATTCAGACTTAATCCTTTCAAAGCCACACAGGTCTAGGAGCAAGTGAACAAAGATGTCATCAAACCCGAATCAGAGGGATTAAAGATAGCCGCTCGTCTTAGTTTGCAAACCTGACTGGACTCAATGATTTTGTGTGGACTATCAGAAAATCTATGCTGTAACAAAATTGGACTCATACCCAATACCACAATTGGAGGGCTGTAACGAGAACATTGAACAAGCCAGTTACATCACAACATTTGACTTACTGCATGGAAATTGGCAGGTACCTTTATTAGAAAGAGCAAAAGAAGTTTCCATGTTTGTCACCTCAAATGGGCTATATCAATTCAAAGCGATGCCTTTTGGAATGAAGAACACACCAGCCACATTCCAAAGTCTCATGAACAGAGTTGTGGCTGGATGAAAGTAAACTGTGCTGTTTAGCTGGATGATGTAGCGATCGTTAGTGAGTCATGGAAAGATCGCGTAGTACAACAAGCAGAGCTTTTTGAACGATTACGAGAAGCAAAACAGGTAATAAACTTAAAGAAAACAGAATTCGCGAAGGCAGAGGTGACATTCTTGGGACATAACATGGGTCATGGAAGGCTGACCCCAAGGAATATGAAGATGAAAGCCATTGAGGAATTTCCACAACCATCCTCAAAGAAAAAGGTGCTTCGATTTTTGGGGCAAAGCGGATTTTACCGGATGTGTGTTCCAATCTACAGCAGCATGGTGGCACCGCTAACAGATTTACTAATGAACACAAATTTTTGGTGGCGGGAACAATGCCAGGAGGCATTTGACAATTTAAAAGTAGTATTAACCACGGCACCAGTTTTAGCTACACCAAATTTTTTAAAACCCTTCAAAGTTGCATTTGATGCTAGCGATATAAGAGTTGGAGCTGTACTGCTACAGGAAGTCGATGATGGAATTGAATGGCCAGTTAGATACTTTTCAAAGAAATTTGACATTCACAGAGAAAATAATGTACCACTGAAAGAGGATTATTGAGTTTGGTACTGGCCTTACAACATTTTAATGTTTATGTGATGAACAATGTGTCGGAGCCAGATGTGTACATGGATCACAATCCTCTAACATTCTTGGAATGATTTAAAGTCAAAACTGTGAGACTGTTTCATTGGAGTCTTATATTACAGACTTTTAATTTACATATTGTAAATGTTGTAGATCATAACAATGTGATAGCAGATGCGTTATCGCAGATTTAAAGGAAAAAGTATAGGTCAAATTGGACAGATTGCAGCATGTATGTGTGCAGAAATTTTTATGAACTTAGAATAATGACCCATGTACTTCCGTGAATTGAGGAGAAATCATTGAGTCTTCACGATGACTCTCAAGGGGACATCCATCACACTGATCCAACAGTGAGTGGATCCAGAGTGTAAGGCAGACTCCCTGAATCTGCTTGAAACCAGTGAAAGTCATTAGAGAGCGAACATCAAGGAACAGCATGTCCCCCCCCCCCAGTCACAAGGACTATCTCAGAGAACTCTTGGAAATGGGACCAGCCAACTGCTTTCCCAGTCTTCCCCTCCATCCATCACATCCATGTTTATTCTGTCTTTGCCTATCTAGCGATGTATGCAAGAGGTGTTTAAAACAGAGTTAGAATATTAAACAGTAGAGCGATATGTTGAAGGTGGGCAGTACGGTGGCACAGTGGTTAGCACTGCGGCCTCGCAGCGCCAGAGACCTGGGTTCAATTCCCGCCTCAGGCGACTGACTGTGTGGAGTTTGCACGTTCTCCCCGTGTCTGCGTGGGTTTCCTCCGGGTGCTCCGGTTTCCTCCCACAGTCCAAAGATGTG
>NC_057744.1:33700468-33713774 GCF_004010195.1 Chiloscyllium plagiosum | reverse complement strand
CTTCACTTTAGGAAAGATGTGGAAGCTTTGGAGTGGGTGCAGAGAAGATTTACCAGGATGTTGCCTGGAATGGAGAGGAAGTCGTCCGAGGATAGGTTGAGAGTTCTCGGCCTTTTCTCGTTGGAACGGCGAAGGATGAGGGGTGACTTGATAGAGGTTTATAAGATGATCAGAGGAATAGATAGAGTAGACAGTCAGAAACTTTTTCCCCGGGTACAACAGAGTGTTACAAGGGGACATAAATTTAAGGTAAAGGGTGGAAGGTATAGGGGAGATGTCAGGGGTGGGTTCTTTACCCAGAGAGTGGTGGGGGCATGGAATGCGCTGCCTGTGGGAGTGGTAGAGTCAGAATCTTTGGTGACCCTTAAGCGGCAATTGGATAGGTACATGGATGGGTGCTTAAGATAGGACAAATGTTTGGCACAACATCGTGGGCCGAAGGGCCTGTTCTGTGCTGTATTGTTCTATGTTCTATGTAAGCTTCCTGAACATTGTTGGAGCAGCAATAATCTAGGCAAGTTGATGGTGTGCAAGGTGTTCCATCACACTCTAATCTTGTGTCTTGCAAATTGTGCATAAGTTGTGTGGAGTTGGGAGAAGACAGAATTCCCAGCCTCTGACCAGCTTTTGCAGCCATAGTATTGAGATGGCTGGTCCAGTCATTTTATGATGAATAAACACTCAGGATATTGACAGCACAAGATTGAACAATGGGAATGTCATAGAATGTCAAAGGGAGATGGTTAGATTCTCTCTTGTTAGAAATGAGCATTGTTGGGTACTTATGTAGTGTGAATGTTACTTGTCGCTTATCAACTCAAACCTGGATGTTGTCTTGTCTTAATAACTGTGGGAACAGATTGCTTCACTTTCTTAAGAATTGAAAATACTTTAAACTGAATGCAATAACTAGTAAACATCCCCACTCTGATGGAAAGGAGGTCATTGATGATGCAGCAGTAAGTGATTGGGCCTACAACACCACACCAAGGAATTCCCGCAGTGGTGCTTTGGGAATGACTTGGATGGCCTCCAGCTTGATGGTTTCAAATTGGAATGGCTAATTGAATCATTGCCAAAAATTAATTGTTCAAATGAGTGTCCATAAATATCCTACTGTCTTTCATTGCAGCAAAGATTCTGCATTTTCATTCATTGTTCAATAAAAACATGAAAAAATGGTTTCAGCTAACTCTATAACTCAGTGTCAGCCTAGCATATAGTCAAAAAGGAGGGAAAGGAAAAGGCATAGGTTGGATCTGGGTAGCAGAACCATGATGATAGAAACTGTGGCAGACACAAAAGGTTGAGGAGTTGTCTGAAAAAGGGGGAGGACAGTAATTATAGTGTAGCATGATGCAACCATCCAGGGAGACACTCAGAAATTCTTAGTGAGATCTGACTTTGCCAGTTCACCTCACCCAACATGGTGGTAACTGAAAAAGTTGGAGATTGTTTCTTGTTCTTTGTCCAGTTGTCAGAGTCTAGTCCTCAATCATTTAAATTGTCCTGTTTCTTGGATGCACTTGTTTCTAAAAATCATGTATAAATCATTGGAAAGTTATGTTCATAGCAGACACCATCACCACTGTTGCCAGGGTGCCTAAAGCTGGGCACATCATTTCAATGATGAGAAATGATAACATATAACACTAAGATATTCATTAACATGGCTAAAGTCAGAGCTAAATTAGATCTTTGTGACACCAAGTTTGAGAACAAAGATCAAGGTGTTTTTGGATCAGCAGCGAACATAAGTCAGTCAGCACTTTTTGGACTGTATTTGGGGCAAGTTAGGATATGGGCAGCATTTTTATAGTTCTGCTAAGAACACTATTCGACCAGTCTTCATAATCACACTTGAAGAAAGAACAGTTCTTCACTTGGAAAACTGTGACCAAGTTTCCTGAATGGCACCAGGGAGTAGGAGTCTAAGTTGTTGCAAGAATATGCTCAGAAAATGTATGCCAATGAGTTAGAAATCCATCTGGAACTTAATTTCAGCATCGCGAGAGATCTCCTGTTCCCTCGGTCACTGCTGCAGATGTCAGATCAGTCTTCCTGGGAGTCAACCCAAGGAAAGCAACAGGCCTGACCGAATACCTGCTGTGCAGGCCAACTGGTGGAGGTTTTCACCGAAATCGTCAACCTCTCCCTGCTGCAAACCAAAGTCCCCACCTGCTTCAAGAAGACCACCTTCATCCCCATACCTAAGAAAGCACATGCAATGGGCCTTAATGATTACCGCCCAATGGCTCTGACCTCAACATTCATGAAGTGTTTCAGAAGGCTGGTCATGGATCACATTAATTCCAGTCTCCCAGCCTGCTGCGATCCCCTACAATTTGCATACTGATGTATCCATGACATCCAAATCAATCAATCCTAGAACTGAAATTCTACCTTGCGTCGTCTTAAGTCTGGTCTTCAAATTCCTCCAGGGCCTTTTCTCCTCCCTACCTCTCTAATCTCCAACCCTACTGAGATCTCAGCTCTCCTCCTGCTTTCACATCTTGTACATCCCTTATTTCAAATACTTCACCAAATGCTGTGCTTTCCACTGTCTTGACCCTAACATGCTCCCTGATCCACTCATGTTGAGGATGTTCCTTCTTGGTCACCTGCTCCAAAATTTCCCTATGTTCATTGTTGTTTTGTTCTACTGCACAGATCTCAGAAAGGTGCTATACCTTTAGGACAGCTAGATAACCTCACTCTACATGACTCTATTAGAATCGTACTCCATCTTATCCTCTATAGAGTTATTTAGTCAGTTAACAGCAGCCAGTCAACTATGTGTATAACGTAATAGTAACATAACTAAGTACAGCACCCTGACTGTATGTGTAAAGAAAAGATTCATATTTTTGTCCATAATTAGTTGTTAATAAACTTCAAGAAATCTATCCCAATAAGAAGCTGAATCTTGTAGTATATGCACGTAGACTAACTTACAGAAAGTCATATCATACCAGTGTCAAATGTGGTTTTATAATGCTCCAGTGAAGCATCTTTGAGTGCTGAATTACATTAAAGATGCTATATTTGTTGGTGTAGCCACTTTTTAAATTTAGCATCTTGCTCTTAGAAACGAGACCCTCTAGCAGTATGAATGCTTGCTCTCAATATTTTTAAAATATAAAACTAAATCTGTTTGAATCATGGGGGAAGGGGGAATTCTAGTTAGGAAAGCTTGAAACAGCTGGTGACTCCTTGTTTCTCCCCAGTGGTTATGCCTGTTAGCCAGGCAATCAATAGTGTACAGCCAGGAGCTAGCACAAAGCGGCAGAGAAGGATTGTGATGTGGTCCATCCAGAAAACCACATGGTGGAGTGTCAGGGAAAGACAGCAAGAGAGAACAGATTGCAAAACGAAGAGATTGTGGCAAAAAGGGTGGTCAGAGGAGTACAAATTATAGAGCTGAGGGTTATTGTTGCAGATCAAGTATTGATGGGCAGATAGTGTGGAGAGAGGGGTACACTGTGTAGAGTCATTGATTAAGAAATTAGAGTCAAGTAAGATTAGGATGAAACTCCTGCTCCACAATCTGTGTGATAAATACACTCACATTATGAATGGTGACTTCTGGTAATTTTGAAAGATTATCAGGGTTGCTGGGAATGTGGGTTCGAGGTTACAATCAAATTAGCCATGATCTTATTGAATGGCAGAGTAGACTTGAGAGGTTCAATGGCCTACTCCTGCTCCTTGTTCATTTGTCTTGATATGTTTTACCCGCTGAGTTTTGTGAGGCCCCCAAATCCTGGTCAAAATGGGTTTAAGATGATATTTATTGGAGTTGAAGCACATAACCTGGATGAAAAATGTAACTAACTGCAAGTGGTGTGGTTTAGTTTGGTTATCCATACTCCCTCTGCTCACGGACATGTGTGGATTTGAGAGAGAGTGAAAGAGAGAGAGAGATGGGGACTAACAGAAGACTAATTTTCATCCAACCCAAATACACCTATATTGGTAGGGGTAGGGGTAGGAGATTCAGATTTGCATGAAACATCCTTTACTTCCACCTTTTTGATGTTAAAATTTACAAATGAATATTCAACGATTTGAAATTAAGCGATTTGCTCCTTCAGATAGCCAATACAGACATGACAATCTGAATGGCCTCCATCTGTGCTATTCTGTCATCAATGCTGAAAACCTTGAACTGTGACCCTCCTAATTCCTCTTCTGCTCAGCTATTTATATTCAGTTTATGGACAGATATTCAAATGTGTAAAACAAACACCCGAGAAACACATCCCTTCACTGACTCTCCAGCTGCTCCTGCTTATTGCAGACGTCCATTTCCAGTAGCTGTGTCATGGGCTCAGTATGGAGTATGTGACAAATTGAGTCTCCAGCTTTGGTTGAACAAATTAAGAGAGATTGCATCATATGATCACTGGTCTCAAGCTATCCCACCACTGCTCACTCAGGTGACTATTGTCCATCCATTTCCACACCTTTTGAATTTTTCAAGCAAAAGGGCTCACAGAAAATGGAAGAAAAGGAGCATTTTCTTTAATGTCCCAATCATCCCATTCTGCTTTTGCTTAGAGCAGAGTTCAGATTAATCTTTCACTCCTGAAGCTATCAGGAAAGCCCAGCAGGATTAGTGACCCTGTCAATCGCTTCAAACATCACGAAGAAGGTGCTGACATGGACAGAGATGTGATCTTGTGACGTGGATGAACACATTAAAGCCTCCTGCGTGCCTCAGGGCCTGACCGATCAATTCAGACAGCAGCGTGATAAGGATTATTTGCCTGGAATACTGAGCCTGGGAACATTCTGAAATATCAGTCCCATGAAGGATGATCAGATCCTCATAACTGTCTCTCAAAGTCTCTTGATCTACACAACAAGAACGGTAACACGCTGTAACTGCTGCAAAGCAACACCTCATTAAAGGTGGCAATTCTTCAACAGAATACTGTTTGAAACTTCCTGAGCTGTCTTAAACTGCATGAGTCCATTTCTGGAGCTGCAAGACAACACCCATCCATCACCTGCCCTAAATTATCCTCAGTACAACATATTCATCATATTATACCAGTATACTCAGTTCATATTGTTTTGTCAGCCAAAATAATTGCGGATATTCTGAACTCTCTGTCCTCTAAAATCAATTTTATTCACATCAAAAGTACAGAGACTGTAATTAAGTGGTCACAAACTCAGAAAGTTAGGAGTGTGACATCAAAGCATGTGACAGGGAGTGTTACACTGATGGGTGTGACAGAGGGTGTTACAGTGAGGGGTGTGACAGGGACTGTTACAGTGATAGATGTGACAGATTGTTATCGTAAGGGATGTGGCAGAGTGTAACAGCAAGAAGCGTGGCATAGATAGTTGTCAGTGGGACATGTGACAGACAACATTACAGTGAGGGGTATGACAGAGTGTGTTACATTGGTGACCATAAGATAGAGGAGCAGAATTAGGCCATTTGGCCACTCTGGTCTTCTCAACCATTTGATCATGGCTGACACATTTCTCAAACTCAATCATCTGTCTTCTCCCATATTCCTTGATACCCTTACCAATCAAGAGCCTATCTCTCTGTCTTAAATACACTCAATGATTTGACCCCCATGGTCCTCTGCGGCAATGCGTTCCACAGAATGACCACCCTCTTTTTTTTTCAATTTTACAATTACAATATTCAGGTCTTTAAAAGAGATCAGTAACAGAGAGTACTGCAGTGACAGACTGGAGTCTATCAGGGTGTAACAGTGAGGGCACATGTTACAACAGGCTGTTACAGTGAGGGAGCTAGGTATATCATGTTATTCTAGTGAGGGCTATTGCTTTAATGGAAGTGTGACAATAATATGAGATATTTCATAATGCTTCAGGTTTGTTCAGTCACTTGGTGATGTTGAAATTTGTTGTGTTTCAGATGGGCCAAGGGTGGTCAGTTGCTGAGAGGAGTTTTGGGTGAGACGTATGAGACAATTGTGGACTACACCTTCTTCACGGAGCCTGTATCTTGCGCTGTGTCTAACCCATTGGGAAGTACAAACATCAGCCGAACTGTCGACGTGTATTGTAAGGAATGTTTAACCTGTGCTTGTCATTCCCCAGTCTCCCAACGCTCAGCCATTTCCCAGTTTGTCTTGTTGATTGATGTGGGTGCTGCCAGTTAGACCAGCATTTTTGCCGATACTTAATGCCCAAGAGGCAGTTAAGAGTCAACGACTTTATTGTATATCCGGAGTTACATGTCGACCAGCAGTTAAAAATGGCAGATTTTCTTCCTAAAGTACCACCTGTTTTTTTATGACAATCAAAGGTGATTAGATAGTCACCAGTGATTTGTCCAGATTTTGACGGAATTCAATTTTCTCCATCTGCCATAGTGAGCTAAGGCCTGGGGTTCTGGGTTACTAGTCCAGTGAGATTACCATTGCACCACTGTCTGCCAAACTGGAAGATATTTGATAAGACGCTAGCTCCTTGATATCTGGGCATTATGTGTACACGTCACACTCATTGTAACATCACACTATTAAGTCATTGCCAGTGGTTTGGGGTGGAGCACAGTGGTTGTGATGGTAAACCATCAAAAGCTCAAATTGTGATTTGCACCCACCAGTCAGAGCCATTCTCATCTCCCACCATGGAGAGGAAGGTTCATCTTGAACAGACTCCAAGCAAATTGCTTTAATGCAGTTTTGAATTGAAATTAAAGATAACTGGGTTTTAAAGAAGCTGTGTTTTATCTCCTCTTGTGTTTCAGTCAAATTTTATCTTATTACACTGTACTTTGGGATATGTTACTGCATTAAAAATGATATGAATACCAAGTTGTTTTTGGGATTTTGCTCAAGCTTAACTGAACATGTTTCATTTCCACTCATCTTTCCTCTCCATTTTCTCTGTGCAGTTGGTCCCCGGCTGACATCTGAGCCTCAGTCTCTTTCTGTGGACCTGGGTTCAAGTGCTATCTTTAACTGTGCCTGGACTGGAAATCCATCTCTCACTATTGTATGGATGAAACGAGGCTCTGGGGTGGTGAGTATAGGGATTGATACTAGCCAGTACATGGGAACATCACAGTGCCTGGTTGACCTGTTGATTTATTCTGCATCTGAGCTACTTGCAATACAAACTTCTCCTTAATCTAGTGAAACCAGGGGCTCTCTGCGATAGGACAGTTGTGAGAAATTCATTCTTCTCACTCATTCTTTGTGGACATTCTTTCCCCATTTTGTTCTTTTAAGTTGGATATTTGAGATTGAAATCTTTATTCTGAAGTCCTGATTAAACCTTGACGCCTGGCATTTGTAGTCTACTCTGTTTTCATTTTGAAAACATCTCTTCTAACATTCACTTCCTCCAAATTACAGATGGTGCAATAGCAATCACATGGGCCCCAGTTATGCCCTGCCTCTGTTTGGGATACATGCAACATTCCTTTTTCCAGTCCTATTCAGCTATGCATATCTCTTTTATGAAATGTTGATGAGTGTATCAATGCTATACACTGCTCCTGCCCAGAACTGGTAAAATTTATTAACTTTGTTTTCAATTTCAACACTCCTCTGACTTTCACACAGTCCACCTCTAATTCACCTCTTCCCTTCCTTGATTTCTCTGTCGTCTTGGATAGGTATTCAGTAATATTCAATCCAAACTCACTGACTCCCACAGCTACCTTAACTAGACTTCCACACACTCTGCTTCCCATAAGGACTCCATCCTATTCTCCTGATTTCTCCATCTCCATTGCACATGTTCTAATGACACAATTTTTTGCAGCTGCACTTTCCTTCCAGAAACATGATAAGAGTTTCCTTTGACTTCACCTTTCAATGCTTCAACTTCAGCATTGAGTGGATCATCTTCTGCCATTTCAACCATCTTTAGTTTAATGCTGTCACCAAACACATATTTCCATCCAGGCTTGTGTCGGTATCCCATAATGATCATTCCTTCTGCGATATCCTTGTCCATTCCCAGAACCCTAAAGGTTACATCTATTGCACCATTAGTAGAAGTAGATGTAACAAGATGTTCAAAGCCCCAAAAACTCCTTATTTGTACTTTTTCCAAGTTAGTTATTTGTATCCACAGCTCACAATAGGGTCTCCTTTACATTGGGTAGACCAAATATAGGCTGGGTGCTGTGTGCATATATACAGTGTTGTGAATTTGCCTGGTAGGTTATAGCTGTGGATCTGCAAACTGCACACACAGAAATTGGGACACTTTTTTGCAATGTCCACTTTGCAACCTGTAATATGTTTTATTGTTTTAAAAAACCTGACCCAATCAATTAATCACTCCCTGGTGAATGATTGATTATTAGACCATTATTAATAATGTGGCTTCTTGAACAGTGGTTGAAAAAGGAATGTTGCATGTATCAAAAAGTGTGGTGTTAGAAAAGCACAGCCAGTCAGGCAGCATCTGAGGAGCAGGATAGTCGATGTTTTGAACATAAGCTATTCATGCTCAAAACGTCGACCCTCTTGCTCCTCGGATGCTGCCTGACTGACTGTGCTTTTCCAGCACCACACATTTTGACTCTGATCTCCAGCATCTGCAGTCCTCACTTTCTCCTGTGTTTCATGTATCGCACGCAAAGGCAGGGCATAACTGTGGTCAATGACTGTTCCTTGCAACACCTATAATTTGGAAGAAATGAATGGAATTGAAGGAGATGTTGTTCAAAATGAGAACAGAGTAGGACACGAATGCCAGGCAATCCAGTTGAGCCAGGACTTGAGAATGCTGATGAGGCCTATCTTGTTTGAACTATCAAGCAAGTTAATCTGCAGGTCAAATACATAGTCTTACGTCATGCTAAAGTGCATGAGAAAACCCTTGATATCTTTGTTTGTTACAGGGTAGGAGGGTATTGAAAATATAGCTTGCTGGTGAGCAGACAAATCCTTTTGTTAAGGCCAAGTTAACTCACCTTTAGAGGGAAGTGATCGGTGTGTGTGATGGATCAATACTAAGTAAGGGAAGGTCAAAGATATATTGTTAGAGTGTCCACAATATTCCTTAATTTAAATTGGGATACATTAGCCCTTCTAACAGAAATATATGTAAGACCACAGACCATAACATGTAGGCCATTCAGTCCATCAAATCTGTTCCAACATTCATTGAGATCATAGTTGATCTAACGACCCTCAATTTCACTTTCCTACTTTACCCCTTAATCCTGGATTTCTTTAAAGATTAAAAACAATTATGTCAATCTTTAGCATACTTAAAAGCAATCTCTACAGCTATTTGCATAAAGAATTTCACAGATTCACTACCCTCTGAGTGAAGAAAATCCTCCTTATGCTCGATTATTTTACAAAATAATCTTAAGAGCCTCGAGGTGTAGGTCAATGATCAGTTACTGGGCCAATGTTGGGAAAATCCACATCAGAAAAGATTCCAAGATAGCACTTCATGAGAATTCATCAGATATTTATACATTGGAAGTTACATAGACAGTACATTACTCAAATTTTGAAATGGTCTGTTTTAGACAAACACATTGATTTTTACATTTCCAGAAATGATAAGACACCTGTTACTTCTGGTCTCACCATTCCCTCTCTTCCATTGTACCAGCTTGACTCCACTCCGAAGGTTATGCTTCATTCTTATACTTGAGTAATATCATTGCTTTGTCTTTCTCGGTGTTGTACAGCATCACCTTCACATTCCATTCCAAATAAAGTGTCAGGGTTAATGCTGAATCAGGCACATTGCACATTCACAGAAATTTCTCTGATGTATCAACATGTTTATGCAATTTAAGTAATTTGATTTTTTAAACCTTTCTTGAATAAGGATAAATGAAAAATGAATATTAAATTATTTATATGATTATTACCTATGAAGTTAACTCAAACATTTCTTCCTCATTCTATTCCCAGCTGTAATTTCATGTGAACTTACAGGTTAGCTCATAGGATTCCCACATTGCGCCCTAATACTCCTAATCTCTGTCTTGTTCTGCAATTGGTGCTTCTGGTCCGAGACCCTTCCACAAAGTGAAAACAACCTCTCTACAGCTACCCTGTCAGGTCCATTTAGAATCTTGTATCTTTCAATAAAGTTGCCACACATTCATCTAAATTCCATTGAGCACAGGCCCAACCTTCACACACTGTTCTCATAAGAAAATCCCTCCATGCCCTGGATGAAAATGATTAACAGTATTCAGAACTTGGTTTCTGTATTTGGTGTACCCAAGTGCAGAAAGGCAAGCTCTTAAGATTTGCTTAGTAATTGGGAGTCTCGGTCTCCACAGACGTAACACAAGAAGACTACAGCTGAAGAGCCAAAAGATCCCCAAAAGATTAGAAGACCAATTCAGAGTCAGATTAAACTTCTGTATCCATGAATTAGAATACATGCTATTGAGACAGAAAACTACATAAAACAGAGTGCATTTCATGAGCAGGTGCAAAGAAAATAGTTCATCACGTGATTTTTCTGATGGCGAGCCAACAGAATTGTTTACTTGCTATTGCTTCCACCCCCCTGGAAGCATAACAGAACAATTTTCCAAAAAAAATCAAAGACTTAAGGCATTGAAAAGCTACTGATGGGCACACATAAATACAAAACAATGCTCTCAGCTCAACAAAACTTACAGGTCCTAAGTATAAACCCAACAGTGGACACAATCACTAGAATACTAAAACATTGTGAGACATGTGGGAGGTTTTGCTTTCTGTATGCAGAAAGAAAATGCCCAACTTTCAATGAATTTGCAATGTAGCAGATAAGACCATTGACTCTGGAGCAAAGAGCAAAAAAACCACAAACAGCTGTGCATTGACCAAGCAAACCATACACGATGAGTATCTTTAATGCTGCAATAAAGACCATCTGGTATCCCATCAGATATGTAATATTGAAATGATCAACAAATCAGAATCTGATGATGGTCACAACAAGATAAAGAGTGATAAACACATTTCACACTGTCAATCTAGTGGAAATAAATCAATACCATCACACCATCCAAAGTGTTTACAGAAATTCAAATTGTCTGCCTCAGAAAATTGGTGAAGATTTATCACTGGCTAACATTGACACAGAACAAGTATCAATTTACCATCACTGAATTCTAAAAAAAAATCCATGTGCAAATAAGGGAAGCTATGATGAAACCTACTAATGTAAAACACAACATTTCAACAGTTCAATGAGCTGCACACAAAGGGCTGAAGTGCAAGTACCATCAATCTGCCTGGATGTCGCACACGTGCTACATCAGTGAAATTGATGGACCAAAAATTGCAGATACATAAGCACGTTGTGACCTTGCATTAGTCACAACTTATGGAATCAGTCAAACATCAGAGGCATATCAAAAACTACAGCAGATTATTCAATAAACATCTGCAGAACTAAATATTTGCAGAACACTTTCTTCTGTAGTAATGGAGGGGAAAACTCAATTCTGTGCTGTGGGGAATAAAACAAAAGATCAAGAGGAAAAAGCTGAAGGAGAAGAGCAAGGTCTGGAACAACTTGCATGTGAAAGATATCAAGCTCGGCATAAGCAGCTACAGAAACATTGGCTTGAGCTCAAAGTAATGCCAGAAAAACTGACAGACCTGCAAAAACACATTGAGATGCACAGTGCACACATTAAGGAGCTGCAAATCACTCATGAAACATTCCTTTTAGCAATAAATGTCGGCAATTATGTTCCAGTGAAAAATCTAGAACAGGATCTAGAGACAAGTGAAGTTGCAAGTGGAAGTGGAACACTTCATTAAAAGCAAAAAAAAGAGAAAAAAAACATTGAAAATGCTGAACACTTGTCAAAGCAGGATGTCAGAGCAGAAAATCCTAGATCAACAAAAACTAAAAATTGATAAGAGTTAGAAGAATCCATGCTGTAAAACAAGGAGCTTCAAAATAAACTGGAAGCTCTAAAGGCACTAAGCAGATGAAGATTTCAATCACTTAAAATAGTTTTGAAGATTGGTCAGTCAGTAGTTAATCTAGAGCAAACATGGCTGTAGTGCATCAGAGTAAACAAATTTTGAGGCAGCAACTGCAGTCCATGACAGGAAAAACTTGACAACACAAAGAGAAATGACTGATAATCTCATTAGTGACTGTGGAAATCAACAGCGCATCCAGCCAGAGTCAGCATCAGGAGAACCTGAATGGATCAGCAAATTACCTGACATACAGACTCACTTGTTATTGTAAAGACTATATAAGGCCATAAGACATCGGAGCACAAATTATGCCATTCAGCCCATTGGGTATGCTCCACCATTCAATCATGGCTTATAAGTTTCTCCAGGGAGAAAGTGCAGATGCTGGAGATCAAAGCTGAAAATGTGTTGCTGGAAAAGCGCAGCAGGTCAGGCAGCATCCAAGGAACAGGAGAATCGACACCTACTGCGCTTTTCCAACAACACATTTTCAACTTATAAGTTTCTCCACCCCATTCTCCTGCTTTCTCCCCATAACACTTGATCCCCTTGATACTCAAGAACCTATTTAATACGATCTTATATATACTCAATGACATGGCCTCCACAGCCTTCTGTGGCAATGAATTCCATAGATTCAACACTCCTTGGCTAAAGAAACTTCTCTTTATGTCCATTCTAAAAAGGTCTTTCCTTTTTCTCCCCTACCAATGGAAGCATCTTCACAACATCCACTCTGTCCAGGCCATTCAGTATTCTGTATACTTCAATTCTATCACCCCTCATCCTTCTAAATTCCATCGAGAATAGATCCAGGGTCCTCAAGAGTTCCTCAGCTTTTCATTCCTGGGACCATTCTCGTGAACCTCCTCTCAACACATTCCAAGGCCAGTGCATCTTTCCTGAGATATGGGGCCCAAAACTGCGCACAATACTCCAAATGTGGTCTGGCCAGAGCCTTATAAAGCCTCAAAGTACATTGCTGCTTTTATGCAGGAAGTGCTGGATGTCTTGAAACGGTTAAAGGTGGATAAATCCCCAGGACCTGATCAGGTGTACTCGAGAACTCTTTGGGAAGTTAGAGAAGTGATTGCTGGGCCTCCTGCAGAGATATTTGTATCATCGATAGTCACAGGTGAGGTGCCGGAAGACTGGAGGTTGGCAAACGTGGTGCCACTGTTTAAGAAGGGCGGTAAAGACAAGCCAGGGAACTATAGACCAGTGAGCCTGACCTCAGTGGTGGGCAAGTTGTTGGAGGGAATCCTGAGGAACAGGATGTACATGTATTTGGAAAGGCAAGGACTGATTAGGGATAGTCAACATGACTTTGTGCATGGGAAATCATGTCTCACAAACTTGATTGAATTTTTTGAAGAAGTAAC
>NC_057744.1:33667950-33700050 GCF_004010195.1 Chiloscyllium plagiosum | reverse complement strand
GTCTCCTTCCTATCGGAAAGATGTTGTGAAACTTGAAAGGATTCAGAAAAGATTTACAAGGATGTTGCCAGGGTTGGAGGATTTGAGCTATAGGGAGAGGCTGAACAGGCTGGGGCTGTTTTCCCTGGAGCGTCGGAGTGACCTTATAGAGGTTGACAAAATTATGACAGGCATGGATAGAATAAATAGACAAAATCTTCTCCCACAGAGGATGGTACGTGTATGGAATGAGCTGCCAGAGGATGTGGTGGAGGCTGGTACAATTGTAACATTTAAGAGGCATTTGGATGGGTATATGAATAGGAACGGTTTGGAGGGATATGGGCCGAATGCTGGCACTAGATTGGGTTAGGATATCTGGTCGGTATGGAGGAAGTGAGGTCTGCAGATGCTGGAGATCAGAGCTGAAAATGTGTTGCTGGAAAAGCGCAGCAGGTCAGGCAGCATCCAGAGAACAGGAGAATCGACGTTTCGGGCACATTCCTGAAGAAGGGCTTATGCCCGATACGTCGATTCTCCTGTTCCTTGGATGCTGCCTGACCTGCTGCGCTTTTCCAGCAACACATTTTCATATCTGGTCGGCGTGAACAGGTTGGACCGAAGGGTCTGTTTCCATGCTGTACATCTATGACTAAGTATCAACATTGTATTTGCCTTCCTAACTATTGATTCAGTCTACAAGTTTACCATGACAGAATCCTGGACTAGAACTCCCAAGTCTCTTTGCACTTCAGACTTCTGAATTTTCTCCCTACTTAGAAAACAGTTCATGCCTCTATTCTTCTGACCAAAGTGCATGACGTCACAGTTTCCCACATTGTACTCACTCTCCTAATCTATCAATCCTTCTGCAGCCTCCCCGCCTCCTCAATGCTACCTGTCCATCTACCTATCTTAGTAACATCTGCAAACTTAGCCAGAATGCTCTTGGTTCCTTCAATCGTTAAAGCATAAAGTAAAAGTTGTGGTCCCAACACTGATCCTTGCGGGATACCACTTGTCACTGGCTGCCATCCTGAGAAGGATCCGTTTATCCCCACTCTACTTTCTGTCAGACAGCCAAACTTCTATCCATGCTAGCACCTTGCCTCGAACGTCATAGGCCCTTATCTTACTCCAGGATTTAGGCTGATCAGTCTGTAATTTTCTGTATTTTGCCTTACTCCCTTTTTAAAGGGGTGTCAAGTTAGCGATTTTCCAGTCCTCTTCCTGATTCTGACGATTCCACAAAGATCACAACTAACGCCTCCACTATCTCTTCAGCTATCTCCCTTAGAACTCTGGAGTCCAGTCCATCTGGTCCAGGGGATTTATCCACCTTCAGGCCATTCAGTTTTTCTAGCACTTTCTCTATGGTGACGGCCACCATACTCAGCTCTGCTCCCTCACTCACGTGAATCTTTGAGATATTCCTCACCCATTTTCTTGTTCCCCACTACTATCTCTCCAGCATCATTTTCAAGTGGCGCAATGTCCACTATTGCCTACCTTTTGCCCTTTACATATCTAAAGAAACTCTCAAGGTCTTCCTTTATATTACTGGCTAGCCTACACTCATATTTAGTCCTTACTTCTATTTTTGTTGCCCTCTGTATTTCTTTGTAAGCTTCCCAATCCTCTGGTTTCCCACTGCATTTGGCCACATTATATGCTTTCTCTTTTGCTTTTATGCTATCCCAGACTTCCCTAGTCAGCCGTGATTGCCGCATCCTCCCTGTACCATGCTTCTTTTTCCTCAGAATGAATTCTGCTGTGTCTCCTGAATCACTCCTAGAAACTCTTGCCATTACTGTTCTTCTGTCTTTCCTGCTAGGATCCTCTCCCAGTCAATTCTACCCAGCTCCTCCCTCATGACTCTATAGTTGCCTTTATTCAGCTGTAATACCATTACCTCCGATTCTATCTTCTCCCTCTTAAATTGCAGTTAATTCAATCATATTATGATCACTCCCTCCTTTCACCTTAAGCTCCCTTATCAAGCCTGCCTTATTGCACACAACTAAATCCAGTATTGCCTGTTCCCTCATGGGCTCTATCACAATCCGCTCCAAAAAGCCATCTCATACACATTCCACAAATTCCTTTTCTTGCACTCCACTACCAAACTGATTTTTCCAGTCCACCTGCATATTGAAATCCCCCACGATCACAGTAATTTTGACTTTCCTACACACCTTTTCTATCTCCTGGTATATCTTGTACCCCAGCTCCTGATTATTGTTTGGAGGCCTATACATAACTCTAACAATGGTTCTTTTACCTTTGCGGTTCCTCAATTCTACCCACATATATTCTACACCATCTGACCCTACTTCGTTTCTTACTATTGATTTAATTTCATTACTTACTAATAAGGCAACCTCACCCCCTCTGCCCACCTGCCTATCTTTTTGATAGAATGTATGTCCTTGAGGCGAACACCCTTGCCAACTTTTATAAGTGTACCATCAAGAGCACTCTATCTGGATACATCACTACCTGGAATGGCAACTGTACCGTTCAAGATCGGAGACAGTTACAGAGAGTGGTGAACTCAGCCCGGACAATCACAAAGGCCAACCTCCCATCTATAGAATCCATCTACCAGGCCCACTGTCAAGGAAAGGCCGCCAACATTCTCAAAGATCCATCCCACCCTGGCAATGTTTTTCGACAACCGCTACGATCGGGGAGAAAGTGCAGAAGCCTGAACACACGCACCATCAGGTTTTGAAACAGTTTCTACCCTACTGTGTTAGAATACTGAATGGACTCACAACATTCGCCTGTACCTGTGTTTTTGTTTTTGCCACTGTTTACCTATTATTTACTTATCTATGCTACTTAACTCTGTGATCTGCCTGTATTGCTTGCAAGACAAAGCTTTTCATTGTGCCTCTGTACATGTGACAATAAATTCAATTTAAATCCAGTCCTGATCCCGTTGCAGCCACGTCTTTGTGATGTCTCACATCATACCTCACATCACTCTGTGCCACAAACTTATTTATGTTATTCCTTATACTGCATGCATCCAGATATAACACCTTCAGTCCTGCATTAACCATCCATCTTCTCATTGTCATTCATTCGTCCAGTGTGCTTGAGGTTTGATTGCTAACCCTTTCCATAAACTGTCTTATTTGTGTCTGTGAATGGCAACTGTACCATTCTCAGGAGAGATTTTAATAACCTCTCCTGAGTTCTGCACTCTTACCTCCTCCTTTAATTTGGGTTCTCTAATTTTCCCTATAACTGAACCCTCTCACCCTTTATTAGTTTAAAGCCCTGTCTACAATCCTCATTATGTGATTCATTAGGACCGGTCCCAGTACGATTCAGATGCAGGTCCCTTCTTCCCCAGTACTGGTGCCAATGTCCCATGAATTCAAACCTTTTTGTTGCATACTGACTTTGAGCCATGCATTTACCTGTTTAATCTTATTGACCCTGAGCCAATTAGCTCATGGCTCAGGTAGTAATCCAGAGGTTATTACTTTTTTGGTTCTGCTTTTTAATTTAGCTCCTAGTTGTTCATGCTCCCTTAGCAGAACCTCTGCCCTAGTTTTATCTATGTCATGACCATGACCACTGGATCTTTACCTTACCACTCCAGTTCCTCTACAGCCCAGATGAGACATCCCAAACCCCAGCATCAGGCAGGCAGCACAATCTTCAGGACTAATGATCCTGGCCACAGAAAATAGTGTCTCTGCTTCCAACTATACTATCCCCAATTATAACATTTCTCTTCCCTCCTCCCACTTGAGTGGCTCCCTGCACCACAAATGCTGCAGTCAATCAGCTCATCCACCCTGCAGTCCCCATTTCCATCCATTCTTGAACCGGTTGGACAAGCTAAGTAGCTGAGCCTCCTACAACTCTGCCTCCGGGATCCTGCTTCGCTCACAACCACACCCTCCTGTCCCTGATCACTGGCCGAATTCGGGTTAATTAGTCTCCTGAAACACAGCATCCAGGTAACTGCCCTATCCCTGATGTGTCACAATGTTTGACGCTCAGAGTCCAGCTCATCAACTCTGAGCTGCAGTTCTTCCAGCAACCAATATTTACTACAGACATGGTCAGTGGGATCCACAATGGGGTCCACCAGATCCCACATCATGTGGAAGTTAAGTAAATAGTTAAGCTTCTTTTTGGATTGTTGGAGGATGTTGCTACCTGGCCTTTAAGATTGTTCACCTTTCAGGAAATCATATGCTATGGGTACACAATGTTAAAATTCTGTGTGAAATTAGTCCGTTGTAGGTCTGCAAGCTGCACACACACAAATAAGTTGTAAAGTAAAACAAAGAATTCTGAGTACTGGAAATCTAAAACAATAACAGAAATTGCTGGCAAAAATTAGCAGGTTTGGCATCATCAGTAGGAAAAAAGCAGGGTGGCATGTTGGCACAGTGGTTAGCACTGCTGCCTCACAGCGCCAGGGACCCGGGTTCAATTCCCACCTTGGGCAACTGTCTGTGTGGAGTTTGCACATTCTCCCCTTGTCTGCATGGGTTTCCCCTGGGTGCTCTGGTTTCCTCCCACAGTCCAAAGATGTGCAGGTTAGGTGAATTGGCCAAGCTAAATTGCCCGTAGTGTTAGGTGAAGGGGTAAATGTAGGGGAATGGGTCTGGTGGATTGCTCTTCGGAGGGTCGGTGTGGACTTGTTGGGTCGAAGGGTCTGTTTCCACACTGTAAGTAATCTAATCTAATGTTTCGAGTCTGGTGACTCTTCATCAGAACTCAGCTATTGTCGCCATATCCTGAGAACAATACTCTGCTGTACATCGCCATATACACACTCTCGACCCCTCTCTCCACCAGCACCCGCCTCACGCGATCTCATAGATGTCCTGCCCCGAGTTCCACTTCATTCTCCAGCTTGTTCAACATTGTAGCAAATAACTTTATCTATTCCTTTCAGGCATTAAGGGACGCAAGCTGCAACAACTCCAAGATAACCTGCATCATCCTGGAACCTCTTGCTGCATCCCTTCCTTCTGCCTCAATCCTTTTTCATAATGCACCTCTTGTTAAGGTTTTACTATTCCTTCTAACCTTCTGCTCTCTGATGCTGAACATTCCGTACTCAGAAAAGGTCTTAATTTTATTTCTCTGCACCCATTTCTTTGGAAAGGTGTCCTCTCCCCGTCCCACAGATGCCTTCACCAGCCTCTAACACCCTCCTTTTACCTGGACCCCTCCCTCTAGCTGCTTACCTACAATTGAACTGTTTATCAAAAGTATCAACTTGACATTGTTCAGCTTAATTTCTCTGCGAATCACCTCACCTATGTGAACCATCTCCCTTCAAACTGAATACACTGCGTGCTCTCAGATTGAATCCTAACTTCACTGAAGCCAGTATCACATCACCAAGTCACCCTTTATTTACATATGCTGAGTACATGGACACTGACCAGCTAGCTCAGAGCCAACCCCTAGAGTGAGCAGAACCCCAACACTCCTGTTTATATCTGTCAGTCACAGATCCCTGAGTGGCCCAGATTGTCAAACCCAATCAGGGATCTCATACTCAATGAGATGCAACTGGCCCTCATTCCAAGTAATCAAGCTTGTCAACCAGGGTAGTGCTATTGCTGACTAACGTACTGACCACTATATTGTAGAGGTTGAGCACCAGCTCTTGGACAGCTCCTCCTGTTGACCCTGGACCATAGCACTACTATTGAGCATCAGACATCAGTACATGACTGTTATCAACTTCATCTCATCTGTGGATCTCTTTGTAATAGCCTCCCAGCCCAGTCCTCCAATCCAGTACAGTCTACATCCACAATCTTCTCAAAATCCACATACAGGACTGCCCTGGCAAACTGCCCTGTTTCTACCTGTTCCTATCCCATGAAACTTATTTCTTCCTACCTCGACTCAATTTTTCTCCTTTTGCCCAGTCCCTCCCACTTACATCTGTGATTCTTCTGACACTTTACATCAGTTCCAAAATCTCCAGTTCATGGTTTCCAACAGTGGTCCTCTTTCATCTTTGATGTGTAATCCCTTTACATCTATCCCCCATCAGGATGGTCTCAGGACTCCTCACTTCTTCTTGGAAAGAAGGCCTGAACTATCCTCTGCCTGGTTGGGTTTGTTCTCACCCTGAACAATTTCTCCTTTAACTCCTCTCACTTTGTGGATGTAGTTTTGCTCGTTGAGATGGAAGGTTCATTTTCAGACATTCCGTCACATATTAGGTAACATCTTCAGTGAGCCTCCGGATGAAGCACTGCTGATGATTCCTGCTTTTTACTTATATGTTTGGGTTTCTTTGGGTTGATGTCATTACCTGTTATTTTACTCAGTGGGCGGTAAATCGCGTCTAATTCAATGTGCTTGTTGATAGATTTCCAGTTGAAATGCCATGCTTCTCAGAATTCTCGTGCGTGTCTCTGTTTGGCTTGTCATAGAATGGATGTGTTGTTTCTGTCGAAGTGGTGTCCTTCCTCATCTGTGTGTAAGGATACTAATGAGAGAGGGTCATGTTATTTTGTGGCTAGTTGATGTTCATGTATCCTGGTGGCTAGTTTTCTGCCTGTTTGTTCAATGTAGTGTTTGTTACAGTCCTTAATAAAAGCAAATTACTGCGGACGCTGGAATCTGAAACCAAAAGAGAAAATGCGGGAAAATCTCAGCAGGTCTGGCAGCATCTGTCAGGAGAGAAAAGAGCTGACGTTTCAAGTCTAACTGACCCTTTGTCAAAGCTTTGACAAAGGGTCAGTTAGACTCGAAACGTCAGCTCTTTTCTCTCCTTACAGATGCTGCCAGACCTGCAGAGATTTTCCAGCATTTTCTCTTTTTGTTACAGTCCTTGCGCGGCATTTTGTAAACGACATTAGTTTTGCTTGTAGTCTGTATACGGTCTTTCAAATTCATTAGCTGCTGTTTTAGTGTGCTAGTGGGTTTGTGGGCTACCAGGTTGTCAAGAGGTCTGAGTAATCTGGCAGTCATTTCTAAGATATCTTTGACATAGGGGAGAGTGGCTAGGGTTGCTGGACGCGTTTTGTATGCTTGTTTGGGTTTGTTGCTAAGAAATCTGCAGACTGTGTTCATTGGGTACCCGTTCTTTTGAATGCACTGTATAGGTGATTTTCCTCTGCTCTGCATAGTTTCTTTGTGCTGCTGTGTGTGGTGGCTGATTGGAATAATGTTCAGATGCAGCTTCATTTGTGGATGTTGGGATGATTGCTTTTGTAGTTAGTATTTGGCCCATGTTTGTTGTTTTCCTGTGGACGCTGGTTTGAAGTTCCCTATTGGAAAGTTCCTCATCAAAACTAGCATCTACAGGAAAACAACACATACAGACCAAATACTGAACAACAGAAGCAATCATCTCAATATCCACAAACGTAGCTGCATTAGAACCTTATTTCAACGAGCCACCACACATTGCAGCACAGAGAAACTACGCAGAGCGGAGGAAAATTATCTATACAGTATATTCAAAACGAATGGATGCCCAATGAGCACAGTCTACAGACTTCTCATCAACAAACCCAAACAAGCAGACAAAACATGTCCAAAAATGCTAGCCACTCACCCCTACATCAAAGACATCTCAGAAATGACTGCCAGACTATTCAAACACCTTCACATCATGGTAGCCCACAAACCCACTAACACACTAAACAGCAGCTAATGAAGTTGGAAGATCCTCTCCCAGACAACAAGCAAAACTAATGTCATTGACAAAATACCGTGCAAGGACTGTAACAAACACCACATTGGACAAACAGGCAGAAAACTAGCCATCAGAATACATGGTTAGATTAGATTAGATTGGCCCTTCAGCGCAACAAGTCCATACCGACCCGCGCAACCCACCCATACCCCTACATTTACCCCTTACCTAACACTACGGGCAATTTAGCATGGCCAATTCACCTGACCTGCACATCTTTGGACTGTGGGAGGAAACCGGAGCACCCGGAGGAAATGCACGCAGACACGGGGAGAACGTGCAAACTCCACACAGTCAGTCGCCTGAGCCGGGAATTGAACCCGGGTCTCAGGCGCTGTGAGGCAGCAGTGCTAACCACTGTGCCACCGTCAACTAGCCACAAAAGACATGACCCACTGTCACTAGTATCCTTACATACAGATGAGGAAGGACACCACTTCGACAGGACAACACATTCATCCTCAGACAAGCCAAACAGAGACACACACAAGAATGCCCAGAAGCATGGCATTCCAACCGGAACTTTATTAACAAACACATTAACTTGGACCCGATTTACCACCCCCTGAGAAAAATAACAGGAACTGACATCATCATAGGAAATGGCATCACCACAGGAAATGTCATCACCAACACAAAGAAACCCAAATATATAAATAGAAAGCAGGAATCATCAGCAGTGCTTCGTCCGAAGCCTCACTGAAGATGTTTCCTAGTATGGTGATGAAACATCTGAAAATGAACCTTCCAGCTCAGCAAGCAAACCTACATTCAGAACATCAACCTGATCCACAAATCTCCTCAAAACTCTCACTTTTTTCAGCTCAAAGATGTGGTCATGGGTACCTGTATGGGCCGAGTTATGCCTGTGTCTTGGTGGAGTGTGTGGAACATTCCTTGTTCCAAATGTACTCAGCCCCCCGCACACAACTCTTTCTCCAGTATGTTGGTGACATCATCACTGTGCTTCTGTTTCTCATTCTGAACTGGAAAAATCTATCTTTTTTTTAGAAAGAAAATTCTGATGAGGAGTCAATAAATTTGAAACATTAACTCCATCTTATTCCCACCTATCATAACAGACCTGCTGAGTTTCACCAGCAATTTGTTTTCATTTTGCTGTAATGTCTACTTCATAACTTAGAATGTCACAGAGTCATACAACATAGAAATAGACCCTTCAGTCCAACTTATCCACGCCAACTAGGCATCCCAATTTGACCTGGTCTCATTTACCAGCATTTTGCCCATATCTCACTAAACCTTTCCTATTCATATACCCATCCAGATGCTTTTTAAATGTTGTAATTGCCTCCACCACTCTGCGGCAGCTGGTTCCATATATATGCACTGCCCTCTGAATGAAAAAATTGCCTGTAAATCTTTCTTCTCTCACCTTAAAAATCTCCCCCTAGGTTTGAACTCCCCACCCTAGGGAAAAGACCTTTGCTATTCCCCTTACCTATGCCCCTCATGAATTTATACACTTTTATAAAGTCACTGCTCAATCTCCTACCCTCCAGGGAAAAATGTCCCAACCTACCTAACTTCTCCTTATAATTCAAATCCAGTTACTGTTTAAATAAATTAATCCTTGGAGTTAATCAATCCCTGACAAGTGATTGTTCATTAAACTACTATCATTAACATGACTGTCATGACTTCTCAGATTTCCTTTTCTTTGTCTCTCATGCATTTTCTAGTTTTAACTTTAACACAGGGCTCTCAGTCTCACCTTATTCATCAGGAAATATCCCAGACAGGATAATGGAGAGTTACTGCTGGTGCTTCCATTGTCCAGTAGTACAACAAATACCTTGTGTAGAAATGTAAGTAGAAGCTTGAACAAACAAGGTATTAAGTTTTGGTTGCGCAACCTTTAATAACTATAAACTATACACAGAAGCCTGATACAGCAGAGAATCACCTTTGCTCCTTGCACAGGTCCCAATCACATGTGATCAATTCCTTATGTACATGTTCAGCAGCTGTTGCTAGACTACAGGTACAAGTAACCCTTTACACTACACTCTCCCAAGTCTGTATTGCCACTGATTGTTTTCACAATTTATTTACCCACCTATACTTTGCAATGTTGATGCTGTTTAACTCTGACCTCTCCTCTCTGCTTCCTTTAGGTTCTCAGCAATGACAACATCATGACTCTAAAGGCTGTGGCCCAGGAGGATGCTGGGAAGTACGTGTGTAGGGCTGTTGTTCCACGAGTTGGTGCTGGGGAGAGGGAAGTCAGCCTGACAGTCAATGGTAAAATAATTTTGTACTCCTGGTTTACAAATCGATAATGTACTGCGTTTCCATATATTTATATACAATATACTAATGCATACACTGCATTCATACACAGAAAACTTACATATGCAGACTCACATATACTTGTGTACAAACAGACTCTCACAGCATTGCACATGTGTGAAGACATGCATAGGTGTATTTGCATACAATGTACACAAATATATAGACTCAAACACGCCAAAGAACACCTAAGCACAACAAATGCATGTGCACAAATACACACTTAAAATACACAGGCGGATGCTCATATGCACATATAGATGCACTTCATTGTAGTCATGTCTACACATAGATGGGAACGCATGTGCTTCATCACAACTGGCACTTAAGGGCAGGTTCAATTAAACTCTTGGAAAGGTTTACAGATGCACATGTACCTATTTACCAATATATACAGGCATGCACACGCACATCCCTGTGAATGAAACTGCATTCTTTATATCGACTTTTATCAGATGAAGAGAACATTGATGTTCAACAGGAACGCATTGTTGTATTGCAGTCTTTGGCACTATGAGGTTAGAAGCAATTCTGTTGTTGATTTTGGCACATTACTCATAGTTTCTCACTAATACTTACAAAGAATGCTCGTCATCCTGCTTTCATTTGCAGAATCACTAGTCTAAGGCTTGAACACTTATGGGAAAATGTCATTTCATCAGTGTCCTCTGAAAAAAAGCTCTCCCTAAAGAAGGGAAAAATAAATAAAGTTGCACAGTTCAAATTCAGTCCAGAAAACAAAACATTACTTTCAGATTAAATCTGCAGAAAAATAATGGCATTCCTAGTGAACAAAATCAAACATGACCCGAAACCCTGACAGTTCACGTAATCAGACATGTACATCAACTTCCTCTACACTCCATTTCATATTTCAAAAAAGTCTCACAATTTTTGCTCACTGAAGTCAACAAAACAAAAAGAAAACCGCTTGTTACCTTTGAGAAAAAAATTGATGCAGGTTTGTTTGTTCCATACTGTGTGCAATTACCCTTTAAAATATTCATTAAAATGTAAATTTATTTTAATTAGACTGCTAATAATGAGCAATTATATTCAGTTTAATTATGTGCAGACTGTGCCCTGTTGTTGCTTGTTCCTTTGGAGAAGGTGTAATACAAGGAGGGCTGTGATGGATGAACTGTCTAATTTAATAAAGTTGTTTGATGAATTGTGTTTGTGAGTATATACATATATATAGAGCATGTGTGTATAAATATGCATATATACATATATGTGTATCTATAACATATGTGTGTGTATTCTTGTATGTTTGTGATTATATATGTTCATGCATATGTGCATACATGTGTATGATTTGTTTGTATTTTTGGTTTCAGGACCTCCCATCATCTCCAGCACACAAATGCAGCATGCTCTACAGGGCAAAAAAGGACAAATCAAATGTTTCATCCGGAGTACACCTCCACCTGACCGAATAGTAAGTGACTCAGCGAAATAGACACTTCCTCAAATGGACAAAATGGACATATTACTGTCTCCAAAATATCACCCTGCTTTTTCAATTAAAGAAAACCTTTCCAATGCCTCAATGATTTTGTCAAGCAAAGAATTTAATTCAACTGGTAAGGAAAGTGCATGCATTTTGGTCTTGTGGTGCAGGTGGCAGTGTTCCTACCTCTGAAAGCTTTGCAGGTTCTACTCTGTGACTTAATTCCTAAGAAAAGTGCAGTCAAATAGATTGAACATTGACTTGTAAATCCTACCAACAGTGAATGACAGGCAGTTAAGAGTGGGAGAGATTCCTGGTCATCCATGTGAAGGAAAGAAATTGGAGCCTCCACCATCATAATCTGTAGCTCCAAGTTAAAATATGCACCTACAAGTGTATTATACCACAGCATTTTGGAATCCTGAGTGGACTGTAACCACTGCAACTACCATAATTGTAGTAAACTTGTAAGCCAAGTAACACACAGGGAGATTCCACAAATAAACAGAAGTACTCACTTAAAGTTCCCGAAAATCACACCTTTTAAATGAAACAATTTTAAAATCAATCATTCCCATAACATTCTCATCAAAACCAGAGTTAAGGCCTTTCAGACACTTCTTACCCAGAAGAAAACAAAGTACAAGTTGAAATACTTCACCACACACGTGGTACTGAGCATTCTGGATGAAATAACTTATTAAATAAAATAAAATTTGTGGGTGGCACAGTGGTTAGCACTGCTGCCTCACAGCACCAGAGACCCGGGTTCAATTCCCGCCTCAGGTGATTGTGTGGAGTTTGCACATTCTCCCAGTGTCTGTGTGGGTTTGCTCCGGTTTCCTCCCACAGTCCAAAAATGTGCAGGTCAGGTGAATTGGCCATGCTAAATTGCCCGTAGTGTTAGGTGAAGGGGTAAATGTAGGGGAATGGGTCTGGGTGGGTTGTGCTTCGGTGGGTCAGTGTGAACTTGTTGGGCCAAAGGGCCTGTTTCCACACTGTAATCTAATAAAACGAAATATAAAAGCAATACTTTGGTTTTAGGCATTTCAGTATGTTTCTCAGCAGAGTAAAACATTCAAACAATATCAACTCAGGTGCAGCACTTTCCAACATATTTATAAATAAAATAACATTCAAAACAAAATAAAAAGAAAAATATTATAAATTATAACTTTAAATGTAAAAACTAAATGCATCAGCCTCCTGATTTTACATTGAACAAGCTCCATCTAGTGACAGATATTGATCAATGCAGGCAGCAGTTTCAGACTTCCAGGGACCTCAAGTTCAGCTAAGAGCAGAAATGGAGCCAGGCGAAGAGGACCCAATAGATCAAGACCCCAGTGGTGCCAAAGGCACTGAGGTGTTTGGAGGTGAGAATGGAAAATGGGGACAGGATATCAAGAGTTAAGCCTGGTACAGAATCAAGAGGGGCAATGATACCAATACAGCTGGAGAATTGCCATGTTTGCATGTGGAAAGTGCAAGCCACCAAACAAGAAAGGATGTTATAGCAACTTTAAATACTGACTGAGAAAACATTACTTGGAAACTCCTGTGGTGCAATCAGCTCTCTATTCTAAACATGAACCTCCAGTGTCTATTGCCACTACATTTTAAATGTTGCATTTATAGCTTTTGTTTTTTTTTAATATCTCTAATTTATAAATGTCTTGGAATGTACAATAATTCAACTTGTAATGTTTCATAAGACCATAAGACAAATGAGCATATGAAGGCCATTCAGCCCAGTAAGTCAATGCCACCATTCACTGAGATTACAGCGAAACTGATAAATCCTCATCTTCACTTTTCTGCCTTTTCCCCATAATCTTGGAACCCTTTATGGATTAAAAATCTCTCAACCTTCATACTCCTCTGCAATAAAAAATTCCACTGATTCAGTACCCTCTAAGAGAAATTATTTTTCATCTCTGTCTTAACTGGGCAACCTCTTACTCTGAGGTTATGCTGTCTGGTCCTAGACTTTCACACAAGGAGAAACAAACTCTCTCCATCTTCCCTGCAAAGCCCCCTAAGAAGCTTACATGTTTTAATAAGATCATCTCTCAATCTCTAAACTCTAATTACTCAATCTCTCCTCATAAGACAGTTCCTCCATACTAAGATCAACCTTGAGAACCTTCTCTGAACTGACACCAATGCCAATATACCTCTCCTTTGATAAAGGGATCAAAACTGTTTACGTTATTCTAATTGTAGTCAAATTAGTGCCTTGTATAGTTTTAGCAAGACCTCCCTATTTTTATACTCCATTCCCTTTGAAATAAAGGCCAACATTCCATTTGCCTTCCCTATTTCCTGCTGAACTTGGATTCCCAAACCTCTGTGATGCAGGTTTCTGCTGTCTTTTTCCATTCAGATAATACTCAACTCCACTATTCTTCCTGCCAAAGTTCACAATCTCACATTTCCTCATATTGCATTTCATCTGCCACGTCTTTGCAACTCATTTAATCTGTCTGTAGACTCATATCATCCTCAGCACATACCTTCTCATGTATTTTTGTGTCATCTGCAAACTTGGCGAAAAGACATTCACCTTCCTCATTCAAGTCGTTAATATATATTGTAAATAATTGTGGCCCTCACACTAATCCCTTTGGTACTCTACTAGTTACATGTTGCCATCCTGAAAATGCCTGCCTTATTCCAACTTTGTCTTCTCTTAGTTAGTCAATCCTCTAGCCACGTTAATATTCTACCCCCAACACCATGGGCTCTTACTATGCTGTATACCCCTAACCATCACCCGTTCTGTGAAGATTAGGATTATTGAAGCTGATCAACAGTAAGTTAAAGGCAGATTTCTTGAGTCAAGAAGTCATTTTTTTTCACATCATCAGCTGGGTCAGGGCAGAAGAATAATGGGAAATCAGTGAACCCCGTGGAGTTGGTCCCCAGGGAAAACCATTGCCTTCAGCAGCACAACTGAGGAGAAAACTGAACCAGCAACGTGTTGGTCAGCAGAAAGTGAAGGTTATTTTTGAAGGGGGGGAACAGTATTTTTCTAAAGACCTATAATCTTTTAGAGTCTCCGCATTCCCATAAATTTAACTTCTTCAAATCCTAATTTTAATCTTTGCACCTGTGTTTTCAGTGTCTTAAACACCCTGCACTGTAATCTCCAGAATTCTCCCTGTAAGGCTTCTCTACCTCCCTCTCCTATTTGAGGATGTTTCTTAAAATCTGACTTTTTGGCAAGCTTTTGGTCACTTTATCTGTTTGTGTGATGCAGTGTCAAATTTTCCTTAATAATTCACTTTAGTAGAATAATAGTGTTAAACATATAAATGAATATTGAACAATTCTTCCCGCATCACTTTCCTAAGTTGAATCATTCCTTTCCTTCTGTGTAACCCAAGTCACCACTGGTAATACAGCAGTGCAGAGAAAATTCGCTAACGTTTGCAAGGAAGAAAATAAACGAGAATGTAGTTTCCAGATGTACAATCCAATGCAGCACTATTGGTGAGAAACATCTGGTGCAGCCTGTACAGTTTGTGATTAGATATGTAGAACATGCAAAAGCTATATAGATACTCGATTTCTCATTAGTTCCTCAGCTAATGGCTTTTTTATTGCAGCAAGAAGCCTTTATGGATCAGCAGAAATAAACCTGAATCATTTCAGAAATGGGAATGAATGATTCAGTCTCTCAAATGTCAGCTGTGGGTTTCATGTTCATCGCACTGCTTTCAGCTTTGTACTGATTAATTTGAGCGGGCAAGAAAAATATGTGGGGATCCCTACTCTCAGGCTGCACATAATAGCAGAGTTGTGTGTGATTATTGACTGCAAGTGAAATTGTTGTCCAAAATGAATTACTGAGAAGTGCAGCAAACAGGGAAGCACAGAAGAAACAATAAGAGGTTTCTCTCAATGCATTATGCCAGTGATTGCTGGACGATACTCTTTGATGATGATGGACTGTCTATTGGGATAGTTTCCAGCTGCAGTTTCCAGTCCCTGGGTTTGTTTATTACATCGAAGTGATCAGTGGGAGATAGCTCAGATTAATGGCTGGCTACCCCTTTTTGGTTCAGCACTGTCAACTCACACTGGGCTGTGGTTTTACACTGAATTTAGGTTCATTCTTGGTTGACACGAAACTCAAAACTCTAGGTTTACTCTGAAAACTATGGATTCACTTTCGACTCAATGGTCTGGATTCACTCTGGGATAACTCTCAAAGTGACACTCTAGGTTCATTCTGGGTCTGATGTTATGGATGCACTCTTGATTCACTTTGGATTTGATACTCAGGATTCACACTGGGTGAACTGCCTCTATTTCTTTTGGGCTTTGTAAATTGACATGATTATGTTTAATTTTGAACCCTTTCTCACTGCAAGTTGCATGGTGAATCTCAAGCCAAAGTCCAGACTGAAGCAGAAATGCTGCACAGATATTTGCTCTCAACACAAAGAAATATGCTAGAAATGTGCTAGAAATATCAGTAAATCATCCAGAATCACTTGTAGAGTCTTTGGACTTTGATCAGTTAATCCACAAACAATCTTTCATATCATATTTCCCCTTTCTGTGTTTGCACGTTCTCCCCATGTCTGCGTGGGTTTCCTCCGGGTGCTCCGGTTTCCAACCACAGTCCAAAGATGTGCAGGTCAGGTGAATTGGCCATGCTAAATTGCCCGTAGTGTTAGATGTGTAGGGGTATGGGTGGGTTGCGCTTCGGCGGGGCGGTGTGGACTTGTTGGGCCGAAGGGCCTGTTTCCACACTGTAAGTAATCTAATCTAATTTCTTGTCAATAATCCTAGTTTCTCCAGGGTTGGGTAATAGTTCCACAGGCTTTGGACTCCTCACCTCTTTCATCATTCTTTATGGTCAGACTTAGATGGTAGCAAGTTTTGAGAACACTTGTAACACAGGTTGAGGTTCTGGATGTACGTTTGCTTACTGAGCTGGAAGGTTCGATTGCAGACGTTTCGTCACTATACTAGGTAACATCATCAGTGAGCCTCCAGATGAAGTGCTGGTGGCATCACCTACTTTTTATTTATGTTTAAGTTTCCTTGGGTTGGTGATGTCATTTCCTGTTATTTCTCAGGAGGTGGTAAATGGGATTCAAGTCAATGTGTTTGTTAATAGAGTTCCAGTTGGAATGTCATACTCAAAGGAATTCTTGTGCGTGTTTCTGTTTGGCTTGTCCTAGGATGGCTGTGTTGTCCCACTCAAAGTGGTGTCCTTCCTCATCTGTATGTAAGGATACTAGTGAGAGTGGCTCATGTCTTTTGTGGCTAGTTGATGTTCATGTATCCTGGTGGCTAGTTTTCTGTTTGTCCAATGTAGTGGTTTGTTACAGTTCTTGCATTGTATTTTTTAAATGACATTACTTTTGCTTGTTGTCTGTATAGGGTCTTTCAAGTTCATTAGCTGCTGTTTTAGTGTGTTGGTGGGTTTGTGGGTTACCAGGATGCCAAGAGGTCTGAGTAGTCTGGCCGTCATTTCCAAGATGTCTTTGATGTAGGAGAGAGTGGCTAGGATTTCTGGACGTATTTTGTCCACTTGTTGGGGTTTGCTGCTGAGTAATCGACAAACTGTGTTCATTGGGTACCCGTTCTTTTTTAATACACTGTAGAGGTGATTTTCCTCTGCTCTGTGTAGTTCCTCTGGGCTACAGTGTGTGGTGGTTCATTGAAATAATGTTTTAATACAGCTTTGTTTGTGGATGTTGGGATGATTGCTTCCCAAGAAGCATATTACATATCTGTATCCTCCTCACAATACTCTCAAACTTTCCATATCCTGATTGTTGGAGAATGAACACAAGTTGGGAGATGGCTTTCAGAATTCTGCAGAAGTCCTAATAACATACTGAAATTACCTGGCAAGTTTAAACATTCAATGAATTGATCTCCACAACCTGAGACCTTCTGTGAATTACTCCATCCTTGATCTCAGCATCAAAGACTTTACATTAGTGATACTGATATCCTTATCAAAAAAATGTTATGGTAGTTAGTTTCTTTGATCCGTGAGGGAAATCTGACAATTGAGTCCTGCAACCAATTCCCCTAGTCACCCCCAACCTGTTCTAACCATCTGTCTCCTCCCCCACCACGATGAACTACCATTCATCCACCTCACCCACTCATTCACTACTAACCCATTTTTAACTTGTTTAAAAATCACCACAACAGGGCAGGTACTGATGTGAAAAGGGACTTGTCATAGAGTCATAAAGTCATTGAGATGTACAGTATGAAAACAGACCCTTCAGTCCAACTCATCCATGCCAATCAGATATCCTAAATTAATCTAGTCCTAATTTACAGCACTTGGCCCATATCCCTTAAACCCTTCCTATTCATATACCCACCCAGATGTCTTTTAAATGTTATAACTGTCCCAGCCTCCACCACTTCCTCTGGCATCTCATTCCATACACGCACCACCCTCTGCATGAAAAAGTTGCCCCTTAGGTCCCTTTTAAAGCTTTCCCCTCTCACCTTAAACCTATGCCCTCTAGTTTTGGACTCACCTACTTCAGGGAAAAGACCTTGTCTACTATCCTTATCTATGCCCCTCATGATTTTATAAACCTCTATAAAGGTAATCCCTCAGCCTCCGATGCTCCAGGATAAACAGACCCAGCCTATTCTGCCTCTTCCACTAACTCAAACTCTCCAACCCTGGCAACATTCTTGTGCTTAATGATATTTACTATCTGATGCCTGCATTGATCCTTTCAATACATCATCTAGAATCAGCAGTCCCAGTTGCAAAAATTACAAAAGGGTCGGTCCATGGAAATCTTCACAACCAGTGCCAATAAATTCAAAATCAATGCTGACTGGAAGATCTGGGTTGTTGTATCCTTGTCACAACTTCCTTGCCTACTAATCTTTATAACATTAGCAAAATCGACAATATTCTCTGTCCTTTCATCCAATACAGATTGGAAATAGTTAAGCCCAAACACTGATACCCGTGGCACCTAAAGTTTCCAAATTTGAAAATATCCTGTTAGTCATGCAATCCATTAACAATGCTGACATATTGACCTCAATATTTTTATTTTTGTCTTGTCATAATCCAAATGCATAACATCTACTGCTTGGACCTATGTCTGCCCTGCTCAATACATCTTCAAAAGAATACTAATAAATTCAACAAAAAATATTTGCCTTTCCTAATTCCAGAGCTTAGGTTTTATGTAACTGAAGTCACAAGCATAGAATGTTTAAAATCCCAGAGGCAGAAAGGTTGTTGGAACTTCATATCAACAAGTTGTACTATCCCTTCCTTTCGCTTTTCAGGAAATTGTTGATAGGTTATTTAACTAAGAGGCTTTTCATTGCAGCTGAGACTGTGGCCCACATCTGGGCTTTCCATTGAGGCCATTATCAGCAATCAACAGGAACCAGGAATCGTGTATTTTGCACAACCTCTTGTCTCCTGCAGATACTGGAGTTGGTGGTTCTGGGAACTCTCCTGAGGATCTCTTACAAGTCATTGCATTGCAGTGGAGAAGAAGGACATAGAGTGGACAGGGAGAAACTGTTCCTGCACTATAAATGGATTGAGAATTAGCACAGTTTCAAAGTATTTTGTAAAAGAAGCAAATATGATGTGGTCGTGATCAGTTTTAAGGCACTGCCTGGAAGTGTGGTGGAGGCAGCTTTGATCGAAGCATACAAGAAGGCATTATGGTAACTATAAAATCAATCTGCTCAGACACGCCTCCAGAGCAGGTGGGATGTCAATATGAACCTCCTGGCTGAAAGATAGCGCACTACCATTGCATCACAAGAACTCTTAAAAAGATATTATATGATTATTTAAAGGAAACAATATGCAGGTTTTAGAGGAAAAAGACGGGAGATTGGTGCTGAACCAAAATGGTATGAGAGCCAGGGCAGACATGAAGGACCAAACTGCCTTTTTCTACGTTGTAACAATTCTGTGCTTCATTCAAGTGACTTTCTGGAGTAGGGGAAAGATCTCAGATGGATTAGTCTTTGAAGATTTTATTTCCACCTGCATGCTCGAAGAGCTTAGGAATTAATCTCCCATTACAAATCTTCAACATTCTCCAAGCAGAATCCCAAATAGAATTGAGGCTCAATGCTGCATAATTATACAAAGAACATGAAATTTATTACAGCTTTCACAAGCTCAGGACATTCCAAACTGCTGCATAGCCAATTAAGCATGGTTACAGCTACTTCACTCTTAAGGCACTCTGGAATATTCTGGCAGGCCTGATGATCTTCGAAAGCAGATGATAATCTAATTTCTCCTTTTCTTCTATTGGATATACCTAGGCTTGGTCGTGGAAGGAGAACATTCTAGAATCAGGGACCTCGGGACGTTATACGGTGGAGACAGTAAGCATGGAGGAGGGTGTGATCTCCACACTGACCATCAGTAATATTGTGAGGGCAGACTTCCAAACAATTTACAACTGCACAGCTTGGAACAGCTTTGGTTCCGATACAGAAATTATTCGCTTGAAAGAACAAGGTAGGCCAGCAAGAGAACAATGAACTTGTGCACCTCAGTATTTGAATTCACCTGCCTTGTTTATTTCGAAGTGTTCATCCTACTTTTCACCTTTAAAACCACTTCTCTTTTATAATAACCCACCTATATTTGGGAACATAGAGTTGGAGGAGGTGGGAAGTGTCAAGTCCAGAGAGCTGTCAGGAGTCTGGGGATTTTTTGAGTGGGAATAATGGTGAGTTGGGTCTATTTAATAGTTACAGTAAGTATCTTATCCTCTAATCTTTCCTGTTTAGCTACTTAGCTTAAGTAAATCAGAACCCTCTAAAATCTGTCTTTTTAAATATTTAACCTACTTTTCCAATCAACCTGTTCAGAGATGAAATTATGTCATGTGGGACTTGAAGCCGGGCACCACAAGAGGGCTGATAAAATCTCTGTCTTTAAAGGGTTTCAGGTGCCAATGAATAGCACATCAGAATTTTGAATTTCCCAGGTAGTTTCCTCAGAGTCAGCTATACTCAACTCTAGTCTGCACTGGTGTAATGACTCCCTGACCATTAAAACAAAATCTAAGTCTTCATTGCTGAATCTAATATCACTCTAATTCATCCCACTTCCTTCTTTATTTGCTTTCTTTCCTTAAATTTAATCAGTAGACAGAGCGTTGGACTCAACATTCATGAGGTCACAGGTGCCAATTCCCCTCATTGTGTGTTGATCCAGTATTTCCAGCAAGTAACAGCACAAGAATAATACAACCTGAATGTTGGAATAATCCAATAGATGGGATACCTCCGCTGCAATTTTCCAGGCTGTTGTCTCACTCCATCATGGTTGAAACCCTTGACTGTGCCTTCCTTACCTGGAGAGGCAGTTTCTTGAGTACTTGATTCTCCAGCATTGTTTCTTCCACCCAGTATCAGCTACATTTAATCTAAACCTCTGTGTCTATACAAAGTCACCTAAACCTATCACCCTATTATTAACCAACTCTAACTGGGACCTTATGCCTTAGATTATCATTTCAAGCTCTCCCTTCTTATACTCAGATAGTTCCTCCAACTCTTTTGGTCACTCTTCCCAGTGGTAAGCATTTATCTCAGCCCCCAGACTGCACCTTGTGTTCTTCTTATTTAGATGGCTCAGATACCCACTCCAATTAAGACTTTTCTTCAACACCTTTCCACTCCACCCTGCCCGATAGATGTTAACATACCATACTTTTATCTGCTCCTGCCTTTAAATTATTCTGAAAATCTCACCTCTGGGTCTGTGTTTCTAGTTTCCCAGACTCCTCCCATCCTTTTTTGTTGGCTCTATCCCCATTCACTGTTTACAATGTTCTGAGTACCATTCTTCTGACAGCACCATGATTTAAAGACAAGTGCCCTTGTCATCTTCATTCACAGGCAGTTTGTGCAGCCTGCTCTGCTTCAGTAAACAGTAGTATGCGAATATATTTGTGAGCAGAAATTGAAAATCCCAAGGCCTTCCATCCAGAAACATGTTCTATACAATCCCGTCAGTTGGTTTATTTTAGCAGTAATCATTTTACGCTCAGATAACAAATATTTATCTGACTTATAGCTTGCCTACATCTTGGTTGTGTCTCATTTATCTTTTTCTGTTGCTTTATCAGACCTTCACAGATGCCAAATTTAATTTGCTGAGTGACTCTGTGGTTTAGGCAACAATTGAGCCTCTGGTCCTTCTTTCTATGGGCTTGAGTTCAAATCCAGCCTAGAAATAGGAAATGAAGGTCTCACTAAGTGAGTGTATGTTTAACATGCCAAGTTGTCTTTAAACTGGCAATCTTATTCAGTGAGCACTGGCCTTGAAATATGATTGAATTAGTGAAAACCCTGTGAGCTTGGGGCTGCCCACTCGCTCTGATTGATGCTGACCACAGTGTGAGTTCTGCACTTAGCCTACTTTCCCAGCATTGACACCTCTGAACTTGCTAATCCCCACACTTGATCTACTGAAGGATATACCAAATGGTTTAGTACTGTTAAGTACCAAGAAGATCCTAATCTGATCTGCAGTGAGGTTAGTCATCACAACTTTAACCAATGTGAGTGGTTTTGGTATCTCTGGATGAAAGAACACTAAGGCCTTCTTGACCTGCAATCTTCTTCCGGACCTCTCCGCCTCCACCCCCTCTCCAGCCTATCACCCTCACCTTAACCTCCTTCGACCTATCGCATTCCCAACGCCCCTCCCTGAAGTCCCTTCTCCCTACCTTTTATCTTAGCCTGCTTGGCACACCCTCCTCATTCCTGAAGAAGGGCTTATGCCCGAAACATCGATTCTCCTTCTCCTTTGATGCTGCCTGACCTACTGCGTTTTTCCAGCAACACATTTTTAAGCTCTGATCCCCAGCATCTGTAGTCCTCACTTTCACCCACCTTCGCTGCCTGGGTCCCACATGCAGAATTGATTTTGACATACTTCTTCAAATTTTTTTTGATGCCTCTTCAAAATGCCTCTTATCTTCTCATTATATTCTTTGCTCTATATCTGAATTATCTGATTTTAGAATCTTGCCTTGAAGAGATAAGGTTAAGATTGTTGAGAAGGATTGAAGTTTCTTGTATTGTCTTTTGTTATTTCTTCTCTGTTCAGGAGAAAAACTGATGATATCCCACTGTTAGCTCCAGGTGGACAAGGCTCCTGATGGGTGCCCATGCACACCCTAGAATTTCTATGTCATTCCACAATTCCAGGTCCAGTACAGCCTGCTGTCTGGTCAACTCTAGATTGAGTTGTTCTGAGGAACTATTCTGAAAACAGTCTATAAACTTCTTACCCAGGCCATCCTTGCTCATCTGTTTTTTTCCAGTCTACATATAAATTAAGGCATTATTGCCATACCTTTCTGACAAACTCTCATTTTCTTTCCTTTTCACTAAATCCTGCTGTGTAGTTAAATATGAGGATTGTATACCACTCTCACAAATGGTAAGCTGTTACAATTTCTTACCTCTACTCAAACTGCATCTAAATCCTGGTTTCCTCAATTTCTATCATCCCTCTGTATTGTACTAATACTGTCCTTAACTGATTTTCATAGCTTCCTGTTCTTCCTAACTGTCCTGTGTACTTCAATATTCAGGTCCTAATCTATGTCAGCTATGCAGCTACATTTCTATAACTGCTACCAGATTGTGTTTTTGTATTTCTATCTGCACTATCTATTCATCTCTTTTATTTTATTCAAATACAGAGTTTAGTTTTGTCCTTTTATTACATTTGTATCTTAAATTTGTACTCTCTATGCCTTCCTATTACAGTCTGTTTACTATCTTCCAATATACTTAATCTATACCTAACCTCTTTCCTTGATCTATTTATGTCCTTGATACCTACATGGATCACAATGACTGGATTCTCTCCTTCACACTGCTGGGTCCTTTCCATCTCTTGGCACGTGCCAGTAACCCTGGCAGATAATACAACCAACTGGACTCACTCTTTAATGCAAAGGACAGCTTCAGTCCTCTTTACTATATAATCCTAGCCTACTGCTACATTTTTTTTGCTCCTCCCACAAACGGCTTTCTGTAACTCGGTCAATTAGCACATCCATCTTGTTGCTCCCAGTCTCATTCAAGTAAGCGCTAGGCACCTCAAACCTGTCAGACAATTGTAAAGAGACAAAAAAACTGCAGATGCTGGATTCCAATGTCGACAAGTAGGAGGCTGGAAGAACACAGCTTGCTAGGCAGCATCGGGGGTACAGAAGTCTGAGAATTGTAAAGACTAAGGATCCTATATCTCTAAGATCCCCACATCTGTTTCACTCTCAGTCGCATCTCCTATCCTTGCTCATTGAGTAAATCAGAAGACTCTATCCTAATGAGTGCCACTGCCACCTGAAATGAAGTCTCAGTAACATTCCTCTTCCCTGATTCATTGCAGTTCAGCCTGCAGCTCAGTCTGAGCCAGAAGTCTTGAGTAACAAACACTTGACCCAAATGTTCTTGCCCTAGATCAGCTTGGGTGAAGATGGCAGATTTCCAGAACCTAATGGACATGTTCCCCAACAATCAATGATAGTCTTGTGGTCACCAATAACTGAGACCAGCTATTCCAGATATATTATTTGAATTAAAGTTCCCCAGTTGCGATGGTAGAATTTGAACCGTTGTTCCCAGGCCATTAACCTGACCTCTGGATTATTACAATGATATTACCACTGTGCCATAATCTTCCTTTATGCAAGGTAAAGAATAATTACCCTTGGCAAGAATGGTGAGGTCTTCAGTTCCCTACACATTGGGCTGTGCTCTCCATCATCATAGAACTAAAGCAGAGCAACAGCCACTGGCAAAAGCCAGAGGAGGATGCCTCATACCAACTTCATCCTGGGCAAGAAGTGCCTCTTATTCATGCTTAACTAATACATCAGCCATGCATTCATGGACAGATGTTTGAATGCACTTCCTGTCCACCATCTTACACATTTCACGGTACATCAATAACTTTGACAGTCTTTTGTTACCATCACTCTACTCATTCTGATGCAGGCTGTGCTTTATCCCAACAGAGGCGCTCTCACTGGCTGTTGTCATTGGCGTAGCAGTTGGTGCTGGAGTTGCATTCGTTGTTGTCTTGGCAACCATCACGGTTATCTGCTGCTCACGCTCCCAGAGAAGTAAGTGCCTATGTGGGATGTGAGCTTCTTATGATCAAAAGGTAAAACGCCCAATCCATGCATTCAGTATGAGGGCAAAACTATGGTGAGATGGAGTTCAATGTTGGCAAATGTGTGGATGTCTACAATACACAGAAAAGCAACAAATTATCGCATTTTATGAATGACATCAAACTAAGAACAGAAGTGAAGTCTGATTACATCCATAACCAGTTGGACAGGTATAAAAAACAATTAAAGGAGTGGTAGTTACAATTCAGTTTAACAGAGCATTAATCAGACCCTAAGGTGGAGAACTGTTCAGCTTTGCACGTAGTGCTCCAACAGCAATGTAGATTGGGTTTGGCTGCTGTACCAAAACCATCTGTTAGAGTGTTAAAATTATCAAGCAGGTTGCACAGATTCAGCTTGTGTTCCACTAAGCATAGAAGATTGAACAGTGGTCTCAGAGTTGCTTAAACTTTTAACCATATTCAGGTTATATACAGAGAAACTGGTGTGGGAATCATGAGTGAGTGATCATAATCTTTCTATTTGAGCTGGGCCATTCAGGAGTGAAATTGGAAGCACATTTTCCACACAAAAGCCAGAAAAATATGAATCCCAGAATGAAGAACTCATAACACTTGGAAATGGCTTAAGTCAGAAATGCAATTCCATTTTAATGTGGGCGAGATTTGTTCAGACTAGTACGAGTAAGTTTCAAGTATTCCTGTTTTTTTCCTTTTTCGGGGACACTTGGAGCTTTCAATAAATTCATTTTTGTTGGGTAAGGATATGAAAAAGTATGGAGCATGAGTAAGTCAGTGGAGTTGATGAGCAGACCAACCATGATTAAATGGAATCTTGGAGAAGCATCAAGAGACTCACTCCTGTTCCTATATTCCTATGTTTCCACAAACCCACCATCCCTCTTCCAGTCTTAACCTTCCAATTACACTCACCCACTCATTCAGCTATCTTACATGGTCTCAGCCTCCTTCCCAATCATAGCCAGGCCTTTCTTCAGAGATCCATCTTTCATCTCAGGCACGTCCACCTTTCCACCACATCTACCATTCAACCAAGCCTCTCAACTCCATGTCCTAACCATAACCAACAAAATGGGGCAGAAAGTAATTTGTACAAAGGCAGGTCGGTAATTTTGAACAATGTATTTGACTGCTGGAAACTGCAGAACTGAGGAGTCTGATGCCATTCACACGTGTTCGCACTTTGAAGGGACTACAGGCACACAATCAACAGTACCGCTCAGTTAAAATAAAAACCCATGAGCAAAAAAATTGGAAGCTAAAGATTTTGCAAGTAGTTGGTTGGAGTGCCGCTCACTTTAATATTCCAGAGTATTTCATTACAGCTCGAAAAAAACATTCATGGTGGATAACGAAAATCCCATCTGGTATACGTATTGACAATTGTCAAGTGAAGAGTTTTCTTCCATCCTTTACAAAGACTAACTGTCTAAGAGAGATTAAACCATTGAGACGGCATCACTTTCCTTTCATCAACAGAAAACGAAGTTCAGGTAATGTCTATCCAAATCCCACCTCTTGTGAATTATGATGTGTAACTGTAGAGTAGCTTCCTTCACATTGCTTATCAACATGATGAGATATTGTCTCCCCACAACACTTCACCAACTCACCTTGACTCCCCAAGCTTCTGCACTAGGTGGGCAATCTCATCTTGTCACCTCACAGCCTCAACCAGAAAACATTCAATGAGAGCATAAATCTTCACAGGTGGCAAGCATCAGTTGTTTTGACTTGGCCTCTTCAACTGCCAAAAGTCATGCTGACATCCCAAATTCACTGCAAATAATGTTCCATTGAATGTGTCTCTGTTATTGGTCCCTTGCTTTGAATCTCATCCTGCATTCTTCTCCTGTCCCTGCTGAAATCAAGACTCATCACATTGCCACCAACTCTTCCCCGTTGTTTATCAAGTGCTTGAAAATGTATGACTCCTTCCTCTTCACAAGTTTCTTTGCCCTTATATTCTATGGGTATTGTTTACAAGTGAGTTCTAGCGTCCTTGAAACAAAACTTCTTGAATCACCTTATTTTATCTTCCACGTTGGTTCTCTCCTCAGTTTCTTCAAATAATGGATGTATCTGCACATTTGTCATAGGTGACGTTGTCTAGTGTGGTTCAGTGTACAGCACTCTTGCTTCTGAGGTTGTGGTGTAAGCCTCAGTCCAATGGCTTGAATGCGACAGATCATGTGAGGGAGTGCAGCTCTGTTGGAGATACTGTCTTGCAGATGAGATGTTAAACTAAGGCCTGTCTGCCTAGCTGGATGGATGTAAAAGCTTGAATCAATAGATGGATGAAGCTAGAAAAGCACATCAGGTCAAGCAGTATTTGAGAAGCAGGGAAGTCCCTGCAGAAAGTGGACAGGATGGGGAAGGAAATATCTTTTTGATGGCGGGGTCTGATTATAGGTGGCAGAAATGTCACAGGACGATGAGTTGGATTGGGAGGTTGGTGGGGTGGTTCATGAGGACCAAAGAGACTCCTTATTGCGAGACCAAGGGGACCAAGGAATCCTTATTGTTGTTGGGGAAGGGGGTTTGAGGGCAGAAGTACGGGAAATGGAGATGCGATTGAGGGCATCCTTAATTACCAAGGAAGGTAAACTAGAAACCCTAAAATAGGAGGATATCTGGGGTATCCTCGAGTAGAACAACTCATCCCCAGAGCAGATATGGAGGAATTGAGAGTACAAGATAGCATATTTGCAGGAGGGTAGGTGAGAGCAGGTGTAGTCAAGGTTGTTGTGGGTTTGACATGGATGTCAGTGGTGAGTCAGTTTCAGAAGTTGGAGGCTGAGAGATCCAGGAAGGGGAAGGAGGTGTCAGAAATGGTCCAGATTAATTTGAGGGTGGGATGGAAGGTGTTGAAGTTGAACTGCTCGAGCTCCTCCCAGGAGCACGAGGCAGCACTGATGCAGTCATCAATATAGATGAGAAAGAGATGAGGGGTGGTGCTGGTGTAATTGTGGAAGAGGGACTGTTCCACGACTCCTACAAAGAGGCAAGCATAGCTTGAGCCCATGTGGGTGCCCAGGGCCACCCCTTTGGTTTGCAGGGAGTAGGAGGCATCAAACGAAAAATTGTTGAGGGTGAGGACCAGTTCTGCCAAGCGAATGAGAGTATCAGTGGAGGGGAACTGGTTGAGCCTATGGGAAAGGAAGAAGTGGAGGGCTTTTAGGCTGACTATGTGGGGGATCCAGGTGTAAAGGGCTGGTAGGTCCACGGTGAAGGTAAGGTGTTGGGGCCAGGGAATTGAAAGCTTTTTAAGAGGTGGAAGGAATGGGTTGTGTCACGAATGTGAGTAGGGAGTTCCTGAACAAAGGGGAAAGAACAGGGTCAAGGTAGGAGGAGATAAGCTCTGTGGGCCAGGAGTAGGCAGAGACAATGGATCCACCAGGGCAGTCAGGTTTATGGATTTTGGGTAGGAGATAGAAATGGGCGGTGCAAGGTTGGGGAACTATCAGGTTGCAGGCTGTGGACAGGGGATCTCCTGATATGATGAGGTTGTTATTGGTCTGGTGATGGCTTGGCGATCAGAGGTGGGATCATAAGCGAGTGGATGGTAGGAAGACGTTTCAGAAAGTTGGTGTCTTGTCTCAGCAATGCACAAGTCAGTGAGCCATACTACTGCCATATCCCCTCACCTTTAACAGTGAGGTTGGGGTCGGAGCAAAGGTAGCAGAGGACTGGGTGTTCCACTAGAGAGAGGCTGACGTAAGTGAGAGGGGTGAAGAGATTCAAGCGATTGATGTCACAGTGGCAGTTTGAGATGAAAGAGTCGAGGAAAGGTAGGAGGCCAGGACGAGGTGTCCAGGAGGATGGAATTTGCCATTGACAGGAGAAGGGGCCATTAGAGGGTGGGTTGGATTCTCATTCAAAGAAATAGGCGCAGAGACAAAGGAAAAAGAGCTCAACATCACGATATGCGTGGAATTTGTTCACATGTGAGCATAGGGGGATGAAGGTGAGCCCTTTGCTGAGGACTGACAGTTCAGCCTCAGTGAGGGGGAGATCTAGGGTGATGATGAATACCTGGCAGGACTTAGGACTGGGGCTGAGTGTAGAGCTAGGGTGAGGAGTGGGAGTGGAGACTATATCAGGAATGGGTGTGCGTACTGGAGCGGTCACGTGGGCAGAAGCAGAACCCAGTTGTCAGTGATATTGGCAGTCACATGATCTTCGATGTTGGCAGAAGCAGCAGTCACAATCTATAGCAGTGATTGCAGCATCCATGTGGTCAATGATGCCAGACTGATCCTGGAGGTCAGATATGAGGTTAGAATGTTGAATGGTTGAAGAGATTTGTGTATGGAGTTAAGTATGAGAGAGTTTGGTGTATTACAGCATTTGATGTCTGGCAGAGCAGAGGAAAAGCATTTGTTGAGGGTGTGGATCCTTCTGAGAACAAAGTACAGTAGTGGTCCTCTGCAAATCTGGGAGACACAGGCTCTGAGCTGGGAGAAGGTGTCAGTGCATGGCAGAGAGCATGGAGCTGAGAATCTGCAGGGAGAAATGTTTGTTGAGGCACTATAGATAGCAATTGTCACAGTTGTGTCCAAATTGTGAAGGTGTGAAAATTATTTGGAGTCCTTGGGGGAATGAATCGGTTTCGTAAATAGGCAATGAGGAAGGTGACATGGCTCTAGTAGCGAAATTGCTTCAGAATGTGGTTGAAGAGCTTCAGGGCTGAGTAGGCAACTAGGGGCTTGCAGTGGGAGAGAATCGCACTGACCTCTCTTTGGAGGAAGGAGGAAAACTTCTTTAAGGTGAGCATCCTTAGAACAGCCAGAGTCAATAGTCAAAATAGTCAGGCCGAAACCCATCATCAAACCCAGAAGTTCATTTGGGGTGGGGGGGAGGTTGCTGAGGTAGGGTAGGTGGAATTATGATAGGTTTATTAATGCAGGTCATTGTGATTGGTCAATGGGAAGGGTAGAGCAGATAGCTGAGTAAGAAGGTGGACAGGTTAAGTCAGGTCAGGAGATGAGGGCTGGAAATGGGATAGGATGGGGGTGGAGGTTTTTTGATGCTAATGAAGTCAATATTGAGGCCATTGGGCTGTCAGCTCCCCAGGGGAAATATCAGGTATTGTTCCTCCAGATTACATCTCACCTTACTCTAACAGTGGAGGAGGCCAAGGATGACATGTCGCCAGTGGAGTGGGAGTGAGAATTAAAATGGATGACAACCAGAAGGTTGGTTTGGTTGACTTATGCAGAGTGTGCTGATGCTCCACAAACTGGTCCCCAAGTCTGCGTTTGGGCTCCCCAATATAAAGGAGACCACATCAGAGCAAAGAATACAATATATCAGGTTGGATGAAGTGCAAGTGAATCCTGCTGGATCTGGAAGGATTATTTGGGGCCTTCGACAGAGGTAAGAGGGGAGATGTTGGGGCAGGTGCTGCACTTCCTATCGTTGCAGGGAAAGGTATCAGATGTGGTGAAGAAGTTGGTGGGGAATGTAGACTTTACAAGGGAGTTGCGGAATGAATAGTCCCTGCGGAAAGTGGACAGGGTGGGGAAGGAAATATCTTTTGCTTGTGCGTTCTGATTGTAGGTGTGGAAACGTCGGATGATGGTGCATTGGGATTCAGAGGTTGGTGGAGTGGTCAGTGAGGAGTAAGGGGACTATCCTTATTGTTGTTGGGGGGAAGGGTGTTTGAGAGCAGAAATGCAGGAAATGGAAGCGATGGGGTTGAGTGCATAATTAATTACCAAGGAGAGGAAACTTCAGTCCCTAAAGTAGGAGGGTATCTGGGATATCCTGGACTAGAACACCTCTTCCTGGGAACAGATTTGGCAAAGACGAAGAATCGAGAGTATGGCTATGCAGGTATGATTTCAACAAGGAAGGAACACTTCCCCTCTGTCCTGGTCAATACTTATTCCTTGACCAAGACTGCAGAAACAGATTGTCTGGTCATAATCACATTACTGTTGATACGAGATTGCTGCATGAACAATGGCTGTCACACATTTTAGGTTAAAAAGTCAATAAAAACTGAATGTGTGGAGAAACTTAACATCTATGGAGAGTGAAGTAGAGTCAACATTTTGAGTCCGATATGAATCTCTTTCGGAAGTCATGAAAAGGCATTGGTTGATGGTAAAATACTTTGGGAGGTCCTGAAGTTCTGAAAAAAATGGAAGAAATACAAGTCCCAGGCTCTTATTGTGTGGTGGTTGTCCCTACTTCTGGGTTAGGAGGTTCCAATTCAAATCACACTTGCCCTGGAGGTTTATCACAATATATTTGAAAAGGTGATAAACATATTTTCAGAAATACAAGTCCATGGTTGTTGCACAGAACTATGAAGCAGGGAATTTGGTTTATGAACAGTTAAACCAGTTACATATTTCACACCATATCCAATTCCTTTCTCGACTGTAGGTCTGCAGTTTCATCATTACTTAACCTTCTTTACCATCCAAAGCCAATTTATCCTCCTTTCCTTTGCAGTGTCAAATGGGTGGCACTGACACTGAAATATAAACAGGGTGAGCCCCTACCAGATCTCAAAATACTTGGGGGCAGTAGGCAAATTCACTCCCAAACTCCCCAAAACACCCAGGAACCTAAATCATGAGGGAGGCAGCCAGAGTTAAGAGACAAGTCACCCTCATAAGCAACATTCCATTGAAATTGTGTGGCTGAACATGCATGCAGCTTTACAGATTCCCCACACATTCACAGCACTGAACTCTGGTTTCAGAAGTGACTGCCACACATGGCCCCTGAATGTCCAGTCATAAGAAGAAAATGTAGAATGATCAGCATTGATGGATGAGCTGCTCCTCCAATGTCAGGCTGGATCACTCCCCTGCTTACTATTGACAGGTTGTTGTTTACAGCCTGGATCAATAGTGCATAGAGTAAGGCACTGAGAAAGAAAAGGAAGTTATGAGTTACCAACAGATAAGCCTTTTTTCTGGGGTTTGAGTAGAGGGAAGCCCAAGGAAGGGGTGACTGACAATAGACAATAGACAATAGGTGCAGGAGTAGGCCATTCTGCCCTTCGAGCCTGCACCACCATTCAATATGATCATGGCTGATCATCCTTAATCAGTATCCTGTTCCTGCCTTATCTCCATAACCCTTGATTCCACAATCCTTGAGAGCTCTATCCAACTCTTTCTTAAATGAATCCAGAGACTAGGCCTCCACTGCCCTCTGGGACAGAGCATTCCACACAGCCACCACTCTCTGGGTGAAGAAGTTTCTCCTCATCTCTGTCCTAAATGGCTTTGGTTCTTTTACTGATGTATATTAAGGATAGAGACTCATAGTCATAGAGATTTACAGCACAGAGACATACCCTTATGTCCAATTCATCCTTGTCAAGCATATATCCTAACCTATTCTCATCCCATTTGACAGCACTTGGTCCATATCCTTCTAAACCCTTCCTATTCATATACCCATCCAGATGGCTTTTAAATGCTGTAATTGTACCAGCCTCCA
>NC_057744.1:33653864-33667052 GCF_004010195.1 Chiloscyllium plagiosum | reverse complement strand
TCCTTCAGCCACTGTTACCTCAGGGAGATTGCTTGTGTCTTCCCCAGTGAACACAGATCTGAAGTACCAATTCAATTCTTCTGCCATTTCTTTGTTCCCCGTAATATATTCCCCTGTTTCTGTCTTCAAGGGCCCAATTTTCGTCCTAACCATTTTTTTGCCTTTCACATACCTAAAAAAACTTTTACAATCCTCCTTTATATTATTGGCCAGTTTACCTTCGTACCTCATTTTTTCTCTGCGTATTTCCTTCTTAGTAATCCTCTGTTGTTCTTTAAAAGCTTCCCAGTCCTCCGTTTTCCCACTTATCTTTGCTATGTTATACTTTTTCTCTTTTAACTTTATATGTTTCTTAACTTCCCTTGTCAGCCACGGCCACCCATGCCTCCTCCTAGGATCTTTCTTCCTTTTTGGAATGAACTGATCCAGCAACTTCTGCATTATACACAGAAATATCCGCCATTGTTCCTCCACTGTCATCCCTGCTAAGGTATTGCACCATTGAACTTTGGCTAGGTCCTCCTTCATAGCTCCATAGTTCCCTTTATTCAACAGAAAAATTGTCACTTCCGATTGTACCCTCTCCCTCTCAAATTGCAGATTGAAGCTTATTGTATTATGTATTGCAGATTGAAGCTTATTGTATTATACTGAGATACTGGCATCAGGTAACCATCTGCTGGGTAAATGGGACTGCTGCTGTGAAGATGGGGGTTTGAAGAATGATGGGGAAGGAACAGAATGCATATGGGTTCCAAGGGATGTCAATGCTGTATGCAAGGTTGGGGTAGGGAAGATACTTCAAGAGGTGGTGTGCAGGATAGAAGGGATGATTGAGAGGTAGGCTGGGGTGTGGCCTGCCATGTTGCAGTAGAGGAGAAGAAAGTGTGGGGGAGAAGGAGACTGGAAACAAGAAAAAAAAGTCTTAAACCTATTAACAAAAACAACTCAGTTCACCCAGAGTTGTTAAAATCTGAAATCACCGAGATCATGAATTTCTTACAAATGACTGTGGAATCTCAAATTTAAAGCTACATATTTTGAGCAGCTATTAAATGGGAGGGAGGGGTGAGGGGATTTGTGGTTAATGTAATGAACATTTTGTCTATTGTTATATTTAAATCTGTGATTGAGATTCAAATAGCTGAGTGTAGCTCCCTTTAAAAATGTTCTCACTTTGTGAATCTTCAATGCAAATACTTTAACTTTGAAATCACCATTCTGTGGCAGGTGTGTTTAAGATGATAGTTTTTTTTAAGATTAGATTACTTCCTGTGTGGAAACAGGCCCTTCGGCCCAACAAGTCCACACCGACCTGCTTAAGCGCAATCCACCCATGCCCATTCCCCTACATTTACCCCTTCACCTAACACTATGGGCAATTTAGCATGGCCAATCCATCTAACCTGCACATTTTTGGATTGTGAGAGGAAACCGGAGGACTCGGAGGAAACCCACGCAGTCACGGGGAGAATGTGCAAACTCCACACAGAGAGTCGCCTGAGGTGGGAATTGAACTCGGGTCTCTGGCGCTGTGAGGCAGCAGTGCTAACCACTGTGCCACCGTGCTGCCCATTTTTGTGTGGAAGTGTGCATCAATGTTTTGAAAAAAAATAGTTGCTAACCTATGCTTGTTGTCTTTTGCCAAATGGGATGACAAATTAAGAAACAGAACTTCAAAGGTCATTTCTCTGTATTACTACCTGAGCTGTGTGCGAATAATTATAGGATAAATCAGATTAGGGAGACAAATGCATTACTCAAAGTCTGGTGTGGAAGAAGTAGATTCTAGTTTGCGGAGCTCTGACATCAATAAGGAAAGTGAGATCAGTGCTGATGGAATAGTCTCCACTTGAGCTGTGCTGGGGTCGGTGCTCTAGCCATCCACAAAACTTGGTAAGTAGAGAGGATTTTAAACTAAACAATGGGGGCAAGGAATCAAATTTGGAAATCTCTGGCAAGTCAGAGAAGTGTCAAGGTCGAAGAGAAAGGTATTAAAAAAGAAATGATAAACAGACCATGAGAAGAATGGATAAAGAATAGAAATCTAAGAGTCATCCAACAGAGAAGTCTACAATTTACAAAAAATGTAAAAGCACATAGAATATAGCATTGAAAAATAAATGGGTAAACTGAGTGAAAAAAACGAAATGTAATGTACGGTCTAGTAGACATTGCTGAGACATGGCTGCAGGATAACTTGAATCTTGCAGGGTGCAGGAAAGATAGAAAGGACAGGAAACTTAAAAAAAGTGCCAACTTTGTTAGTTAATAATGGCATTAGCACAAAAGAGACAGATGACCTAAGTTCAGAAAACTAGAATATAGAAACTGTTTAGGTCGAAATGGCAAATAATAAAAGCAAGAAGTCATTTGTGGGAGTTACGTACAAACACACTAACAGTAACCACATGGAAGAATAGAGGATTTTAAAAAATGAGAAATTATTGGAATGGCACAGCAATAATCATCTGAGATTATAATCCACATATAGAGTGATAGAACACAGAACAGTACAGCATGGAATAGGCCCTTCCATCCACAATGTCGTGCCGAGCATTTATCTCAATCTAAGATCAACCTAACCTACACACCCCTCAATTTACTGTCATCCATGTGCTTGTCTAGCAGTCGCTTAAATATCCCTAATGTCTCTGACTCTACTACCACCACTGGCAGTGCATTCCATGCACTGACCACTTTCCGTGAAAAGAACGTACCTCTGACATCTTCCCAAACCTTCCTCCAATCACTTTAAAATTATGAGCCCTCATGACAGCCATTTCTGCCCTGGGGAAAAGTCTCTGGCTATCTAATTTATCAATGCCTTTCATTACTTTTTACGCCTCTATCAAGTCACCACTCTTCCTACTTCTCTACAGTGTGAAAAGCCGAACTCATTCAACCTCCCTTCATAAGACAAGCCCTCCAATCCAGGCAGCAGCCTGGTAAATCCCCTCTGCACTCTCTCTAAAGCATCCACATCCTTCCTATAATGAGGCAACCAGAACTGGACACAATATTCCAAGTATGGTCTAACCAGGGTTTTATAGAGCTGCAGCAAAACCTTGTGGCTCTTAAACTCAATCCTAAAAATGTGTTGCTGGAAAAGCGCAGCAGGTCAGGCAGCATCCAAGGAACAGGAGAATCGACGTTTCGGGCATAAGCCCTTCTTCAGGAAAGGCCATTCCTGAAGAAGGGCTTATGCCCGAAACATCGATTCTCCTGTTGCTTGGATGCTGCCTGACCTGCTGCGCTTTTCCAGCAACACATTTTCAGCTCTGATCTCCAGCATCTTCAGTCCTCACTTTCTCCTTAAACTCAATCCCCCTACTAATGAAAGCCAAAACACCATTCACCTTCTCAACAACCCTATCTACTTGAGTGGCAACTTAGAGGTATATACATGGACCCCAAGATCCTCCTGTTCCTCTACACTGCCAAGAATCCTGTCTTTAACCATGTATTCTGCATTCAAATTTGATCTTCGAAAATGAATCATTTCACATTTATCCAGGTTGAACTCCATCTGCCACTTCTCAGTCCAGCTCTGCATCCTGTCAATGTCTTGTTATATTCGAAACATGTGGTGCTGGAAAAGCACAACTGGTCAGGCAACATCCAAGGAGCAGGAGAGTCGAAATTTTGAGCATGAGCTCTTCATCAGGAATGAGGAGGTAGCCCAAGGGGTCTGACAGGTAAATGGGTTGGTGGGGCGGGGGGAGTTGGGAGGAAGAGTAGCTGGGAATGCAATAGGTAGATGAAGATGGGGGGTGACGGTGATAGGTCGGGAGCGGATAGGTGGGAAGAAAGATATATGCAGTACTCACTTTCGCTAGGAAGAAAGATGGACACATCGGACAGTTCAAGAGGGCGATGTCAAGTTGGACGATTGCATTTGGGATAAGGTGGGGAAGGGGAAATGAGAAAACTAGTGAAACCGACATTGATCATGAGTGGTTGGAGGGTCCCAAGGCGGAAGAGGAGGCATTCTTCCTCCAGGCATTGGGTGGCTTGAGATAGACGTTGGAGGAGGCCCAGGACTTGCATGTCCATGGCAGAGTGGGAGGGGAGTTAAAGTCTTCAGCCACAGGGCGGTGGGGTTGTTTAGTGCATGTGTCCCAGAGATAGTTGTAAGGTTGGATCTGGGATAAGGTGGGGGAAGGGGAAATGAGGAAACTGGTGAAATTAAACCTACCAGCCTGTGGCCAAACACTTTAACTCCCCCTCCCATCCTGCTAAGGACATGCAAGTCCTAGGCATCCTCCACCGCCTACCTCTAGCCACTTGAAGCCTGGAGGAAGAATGCCTCATCTTCCGCCTTGGGACCCTCCAACAACACAGGATCAATGTCAATTTCACCAGTTTTCTCATTTCCCCTCACCCCAACTTATTCCAGAACCAACCTTCCAACTCAGCACCACCCTCTTGAACTGTCCTACCTGTTCATCTTCCTTCCTACCTATCCATTCCACCCTCTTCTCCAACCTATCAACATCAGCCCCCACCTTCATCTACCTATTGCATTCCCAGCTACCTTCCCACCAGCCCTACCCCGCTTATCTCTCAGCTCCCTTCGGCCACCCCCTCATTCCTGATGAAGTGCTCATGCTTGAAACATTGACTCTCCTGCTCCTTGGATGCTGCCTGACCTGCTGTGCTTTTCCAGCACCACACTTTTCAACTGTGATCTCCAGCATCTGCAGTCCTCACTTTCTCCAATGTCTTGTTGTAGCCTGCAACAGCCCTCGACACTCTCTACAATACCACGACCTTTGTGTCATTTGATGCACAAAGATAAATGACAAGTTTATAGAACATTTTTTAGTAATCTCTTAGAAAGTTGCATGTTACAGTCAGAGGGTAGGCTAATATTGTATAATTAGATGGGATTAATGAATCATCTCAAGGTGAAGGTTGCTGTGACCATAATATCTTAAAATTTTACGATAACTTTTTTTAAAAATCGGAATTATGAGGACATAAAAGAAAATCTGGCTAAAGTGACTCGGCAAATTAGGTTAAGAAATGCAGTGACAGACATTTAAGGGGATATTTCAGAATACCAGAATCGATATATTTCAATGAGTGGGGAAATTTGCAAGGGATGGACCTACATCTGTGTTTAATTAAATGTTAAAGATACTGTCAAACTTTGTTTAAAAAGCACAAAATTGTGCAAAGACAGATGGCTGGTTAGAAGATTGGGCACAAAATTTTAAAAAACAGCAAAAAGAGTACAAAGATAGCTGAACCTTGAAGAAGAAAACAGAGAGCAAAGTGAGCAAGGAAACAGTGGAAAATTGAACAAGCATTTTGCTTGAGTTTTCAGTTTTAACCAAGATACAACTCCAGCGACTATCGTCCTTACTGATCCAGTCTCTTAAACATGTCAGTCCTGCCATCCCAGGAATCAGTCTGGTAAGTCTTCATGGTACTCCCTCCATAGCCAGAATATTCTGATAAGGAGGAGTTTGTATGTTTTCACCAGGTCTATGTGGGTTCCTCTGGGAGTTGTGCAGGTTATGTGGATTGGCCATGCTAAATTGTCTATAATGTCCAGGTTAGGTGGATTAGCCATGGTAAATATGGAATTATGGGGATGTGTGTGTGGGGGAGGGTGGGGGGTGTTGGGTCTTGGTGGAATGTTCTTTGGAGAATCAGTGCAGACTCGATGGGTTGAATGGCCTCTTTCTACACTGTAGCAATTCTATGAGATAAAAACTGCAAACCACATTCTAGGTGTGGTCTTACCAATGCCTTGTATTATTGCAACAAGACATCCTTACTCCTGTATTCAAATCCTCTTGCTATGCTTATTTTCAGTAAATGATGTACAAACAAGGCCACCCGTGTCTCATTACATCTCCTCCTTTCCCAATTGCCATTCAGGTAATAATCTGCCTTCCTGTTTTTGTTATCAAAGTGGATAACCTCACATTTATTCAACTGACACTTCATCTGTCATTCATTTTCACAGTCACTTAACTTGCCCAAATCACTCTGAAGCACCTCTGCATACTCCTCACAACTCACCTTCCCACCCAGCTTTGTGGCATCTACAAACTTGGAAGTATTATATTTAGTTTTCTTAGCTAAACCATTAATATATATTGTGAATAGCTGGAGCACTGATCCCTTTAGTACCCTACTAGTCACTGCCTGCCACTCAGAAAAATATCTTTTCATTCCGACTCTCCAAATGCTTCCTGTCTGCTAATCAGTTCTCTATCCATGTCAGTACACTATCCCCAATTTAATACACTATAATGTTGCAAACTAGTCTCTTACAAGGGACCTTGCCGTTTAAGAAATTAATACTTACCTTGTATTCTGTGGTCTTAAGCTTCATGGTCAATTGGTAATTTTTGGGAATCTTGATGAATTATTCCAATCCTGCCTCTGTGAGAGTCCAAATCCTGATTTAGTCAACACAGCAAGATCTGCGTGCAGGTATTATTACTGGCTGACTGCAAAACCTAACAGTGGGTTAGAGAGAGTGGGAAAGGAGCCCCTGAAAATCAAAAATGAGTTCCCAAAAGTCAAGAAGCAGCCCTCAAGAAAATCTGAAGATTAACCCTCAAGATAAGAAATATGTTGGCTGGCCTCTTACCTTTGAACAAAGATCAGATTAGATTAGATTACAGTGTGGAAACAGGCCCTTCGGCCCAACAAGTCCACACCGACCCGCCGAAGCGAAACCCACCCCTACCCCTACATTTACCCCTTACCTAACACTACAGGCAACTTAGTATAGCCAATTCACCTGACGCTGCACATCTTTTGGATGGTGGGAGGAAACAGGAGCACCCGGAGGAAACCCACGCAGACACGGGGAGAACGTGCAAACTCCACACAGTCAGTCGCCTGAGGCGGGAATTGAACCCGGGTCTCTGGCGCTGTGAGGCAGCAGTGCTAACCACTGTGCCACCGTGCCGCCCATCAGTATAGCTCCATAAGGGTCTGTGCTATGGATGAGATTTGCTGTCAGTAGAAGGAGAGAGGTGAAGGTGATTTTCTCCTTTTCTGCCTTTTCCTTGGCTCCTCAGACTTTACCCAATAATGTAATCTGGGAACCCTCCCTTCCCCATGTCAGAGTACATTTCTGATAGCTAGTTACAGGAATCATAATTGAGAGAGGCCTGCATTTCCCTACGCTCTTGGCCAGCATATAGTGACTTGGTTTTATGTTTAGAAAAATATTGGTGAATCATACATTTGTTTACAACTCCTTGAATAAATAATGGGTTGAATTTCGCATTAGTAGTGTCACTGGGAACAGACCACCTGATAGTACAGTGATTGGGAGACCCAGGCTGCTCCCAGGCTGCAATCCTTAATACCAGTCATAGAGCACCAAGAGATGCCAGAGAAGTAGTGGAGATTGCGCAACATTTTCCATCAATTTATGTGCTTCCAAAAAGTCTTTGATTCCTTTTCCCTTGGTTTTAAATTCATTACAATTTGCGACCCAAAAAAGCTGTTGTCTAAGAATGGTTTCTTCTACACCGGAGTGAGTCCTTCACTTACCAGGACAGCAATGGAACATTCTTGAACAGAGCCAGGCAGACAGCCCACTACTTTCTCTGTGTAAAATCAGACTGAGGGCATGTTAGATGGGAAAGGTAACTGCAGAGATCCTGTCATTAAACTCTAATGCCTGTTTTTGTGATAATGAAAAGATTATTGGAAACAAAATGACAACTCATGAACATTACCACATCTCCAAAGTAGGGCCCCCAAGTAGAAGTCAAAGAGCACTCTAATCAGATCCCTCACCCAACTGCTCATGCCTATTATCTCCATCCTTTTCTTTTTCTTTAACATGTTTTCCTCGTGACTGTGGTCAGCCTTACAAAAGACATCTGATAAAGTTCCTAGAGAAAGGCCATCAGTAAAGTGGAATTCTTTGACAATACTTTGTAAGGCTTGGTATTAGGTGAGAAATTTCAAAAAAAAAAGAAAAGCAGATGGTACCTGTCAGCGGAGTTACACTAGCATTGGCTTGAGATGGATGAATAAGTGATTTGAATACAAAGCCCATGGTTGTTAGGGACATTAGCAACTTGGATTCAAAAATCCATTGCTATTTTGTCAAACTCACAAATGTTGTTAGACTAGAAAAGGCAACAGAATGAATGAGAGAGAATAGATCAGAACTCATACAACAGACTGTTCAAAATATGCTGGTGGTAGAAAAATGGCAGATAAATTGATTGCTGAGTATATCATGTCCTGAACAAAGGAATGTCATGTTCTCCATGAATAATGATGAAAAGAACAATAGTCTATCAAGAAAGGAACCAGGCTCTTAATCATCTTGAGGTTCTGTATAAACAGCTGATGCAATGAATAAAGCCAAGATCATGCCTATAAGAGGTAAAAGACAGGGCACATCAACTGCTCTTACTAAACCCCAATTTCAGCATGGTGTCCAGTTCGAATTTGAGTTTGAGAATTGAAGCCTCAGTTATGAAGAAAGAGAGAAGGAATATTGATTTTTCAGCATTGAAAAGAGATACCAAATGTGATCCTTTCTGGATGTACAAGAAAATAAACAGGATAGACAGTGAGGTGAATTTCACAGAGACAATGGTGAGTCTCAGTCACCAGGTGGAGAGCTGTCAAAAAACCCACCTTGCTTTCTTTGAAGAAGACCCACAAAATTGCGAGACAATCAAGTGATTAACAGGCCAGTAGCAAGACTCCCAAGGTTCAGAGAACACCTGCCTGTGTAGACCTATCACAGGCTGGCAGCACTTCCACTCAGAAATGCCACCAGGAGATGAAGGTTGCTGCTGGAAATGCAGCAACTGGAGGCCTAGAGTCACAGAGCCAGTGAGGGCAGAGGTGAATGATAACAGGAGGGTTTCACATCATCAGAGCTACAGGTGAACCTCCCTCCACTCGGAAGCTGTATCTCTCAATTAGGCTTTAATGAACCAGAATTTCCATTCCACCATCCCAAAGACTACAAACAATCCACACAGTCATGCTCTCTTCATGGTTATAGGCTCGACTGCTAACAGAAGATGAGATCCTATCGCATTAATGTCCTATTTAAGGATCTGAATTGGTGGCAGGGCAGAAGACATATTCATGGACCTTTCTGTCGTGGACTTAACTGGGATGGAGGTGGGAGGATAGATGTCACTTCACTTGTCACCCTTCCTCCCAATTAAATGCCCACTGCTTCCAAATTCACCATGGGAGAAATCATAAAATACCTTTCACGGACAGAGGAAATAGACCAAAATAATTTTTAAAAATCCATCTGGTTGTAACTATCAAAATTTGCTTATGTAGTTACCCTCTTTTGAAGGATGGGCCTGTTGGGCTGAATTGCCTCTAGATGTAATGAGATGGTTATTACATGCCACAGATTTAACTTGTTTGTCACAGAGAAAACATATCAGATCTATGCTGGCTGTGAACTTACACCAAATCCTGTTTATCTATGCTCCCAGTAAAGGAACAACCCCATTTTCAACTTCTGATTATTTTCAATTCCTTCTGTACCTTCACCCCTCTCTATCACTGCAGCTTGCGGCACTCAGAGGTATCTGCACTCCTGTTAATTCTGGATGATTTTAATCAGTTTGCTACTAGTGGCCAAGCCTTTTTTTGTCTCAACCCTTAGTTTTGGTGCTCCCTACCTAAGCCTCTGTCTCACCACCTTGTTTTCCTCCTTTAATACATTTCTTAAAGCATTTGGCCAATTTTTTACTCATCTACCCGATTATCTCCTTATATAGCATTTGTCAAATTTTGTTAAAGTATAAATATAAATATAAATATTCAAAGTATAAATATCAGGAATCTGAACCAAACCATTCCCTGTTCCCTCTGGGATGTTTTTGTCAAAATTGACATCAAACAATTATTAACACGAACCTCTTATAATTTGTTAACAATTCAAACTTCAGTTTTCTTCCAACTTCCCTTATAATATACTCCCACTTCTTGTGCTGGTTCTCGTTGAGTCTTGCCTCAATACAAGCAGGCTTGCTTAAATCTAATAAACTCCCAGTGCAATGATAATGTGCTGACTCTACCATCCTTACTACTGAATGCAAGCTGTTTGATTGTGGCTGACTGGACTACACCTGAAGTCTGTTCCTAGGATTCAGATATGAGTTTGTGTTTAATGCCTGTGATTAAGACAGGTGTCTAACAGGAGGGGTAGGAAATTCCAATTCGAACCTCTTATGCATCCCCATGGTTTTTGCTCCTGAGAACATAGCTGTGAAATGCCTTGCAAGTTTTTACTAAATGTGCTGTGCAAATAAAAATTGTTGGTTTTGCTGATTTAAGTTTCAACTCAGGACTTTTTAAACTTTCTCAGCTCCTTCCTTCTATTTTTATAAGAGTTTCTCAGTAGAGACATGAAGCATGTCACATGGTGCGCTGAAATGGTATCTCTGAAACTTCGAACCATTTTCTCATGTTATTTAAACAAGGAGTAAGCAGAGACAAGCAAGACCACTTGCTAAGACCACTGTGTGCTTAGAATGTTAAAGACAAGAAACGAAGGTTGAGAAAATTGAACAGCTTATGAGCTGAGAGAATAATAACTATCCCTTGGAGCAATTGTCTGAGAATTGAAGCTCAAGAATGATGGAAATTTAGAAAAACCTGTATTGGGAGAAGAAGCTGTATCTGAAACAATGGGATTACAAAGATAGATTCCGACCACTGGATTCATCCTGATTGAAGAATCAACAAAGGCAATATGAGCTCCAGGGATAAGCAAAATTGCCCCAAAAGATTTTAAAGGCAATATGACAAGGATTCAGGCTAGGTCACCCTTCATGTGAACACAAAAGAAAGTAAATGAGTAAGATTAGAGATTGCTGGAGCATGGATTTACAAGGTCTGCAAAATCATCTTGCAAAAAAGATCTGAGGCACAAGGGAAATTAACTAAAATAACCTGTAATTGTAAACAAAATAAATTTGTTACAACCAAATTGTATGTGTGCAAATGTCAGAGAGAGAAACATTGTGAGTCTAAGAAAAATGATTATTCTTAATTGTTCAAGTTCTAGGGACCACCAATTAACAAGCTGTCAGCTAGAAAGGTGACAGCCATGTCTCAGTGGATATCTCTCTTATCTCTGGGTCAGAAGGTTGTTGGACACAATCCATATCTACAGACTTAAGCTCAACACTGATGCTGACACTGCAGTATAGCAGAGAGAAACTGTTACACTTCCAGAAGTGCTGTCTGTAGGATTAGATGTCAGATCAAGATCTTGCCTGTCCTGTCAGATGGACGCAAAAAATCCATGACACTATTTTGATGGAAAGCATGGGAGTTCTTCCTGGTGTTTAGATTGATATTTAACCTTCAAGCAATATCAAAAGCAGGTTATCTGGTAATTTTGAGGGAAGCAGGAGCATAGTAATATAGCCACTTAACTAGCGATCCAGAGACCAAGGCCAATGCTCCAGAGACACAAATTCAAACTGCACCTTAGCAGCTAGAGCAATTTAAATTCAACTAACAAATTCAAAACTTGTTTCAGCAATAATGACCATGATAACCACCATCAATTGTTGTAAAAACCTATCTCATTCAATCAGGGGTCAGTCAGCTCAGTTGGCTGGACAGCTGGTTTGTGATGAGAGTGACACCAATAGCATGGGCTCAATTCCTGTATCAGTTGATGTTACCATGAAAGGCTCATCTTCTCAACCTCCCAGTTGCTTGAAGAGTGATGAATTTTAGGTTAAACCACCACCAGTCATCTCTCAATGAGAGAGCAGCCCTATAGTCCAGTCAGAGTAAGGTGACTTTTACCTGATTTATTAACATTCTTTAGGAAGTGAAAGCTGGTATCCTTACACCATCTGGTCGACATATGACGTATGACGGCAGACCCATAGCAATATAGTTGACTCTTAGCTGCCTTCTAAAATAGACAAGCAAGCTACTCACTTTATGAGCAATGACAGATTTTAAATGTTGATCTTGCTAGTTTACCCACATCTCTTGAATTTATCATGTTGCTTGCAGGAGCCTGCTGTGAGCAAATTGGCTGCTAGGTTTCCTATATCAAAAGCAACTGCTTCAAAAATTACTTAATTAACTTTAGAGTGTCTCAGAACCTTCTCAGGCCATGACCAGACAATATAAAATTAAATGATTTCTTTAAATGATAAGCCAGGTTTACTGAACAGGAAACATAAATTAATATATCATAAATAAAAGCACACTATCATTTTAAGGATAAATCAGGTGTTCTTCCCAACAGTTCCATATCACAGCTTCTCCACGGAGTCTATTGTTATTAGGTTCAGCATAATGACTGAAAGAATGTCAGCCCACAATATACTCTCAAAAGCCTTTTAAGACCATTTTGGAGGCGACAACATTAAAAATGAAGTGTATCTTTCTGACTCCATTATCTGATCAGCCATCAATAGGATTTAAAACTGTATTTCCACACAAAATAATCAAACATATTCTCCAATAGATGAAACTAAACATCTTTACTAATGAGCAAACAAAGAATCACAATAAATGTAAATTCAGGTAGTACCGGCCTGTTCTTTCTTTTGAACTGTACACTAATTGGCTGAGTGTAATATATTAGAAATGGTATACTAAGACAGTATAGGTCATAGATGACAACATGTGCAACATTAAAGGGTTCACTGAGCATTGCTACAGCAGTGCCAGTGATTATGATAGATACCTTTAATTCCAACCCTTTACTTTCTGATGATGTAACAGGCACTGGGACTTTGGGACAAATATACTGGAGCATCCAATGGAGCATGAGGATCAATAATTATAATAATTACAACAGCTTTAACAGCACAACCAGACCATTTTGGAGGAGGCAACATTAAAAATGAAGTGTATCTTACTGACTCCATTATTTGATCAGCCATTAACAGGATTCAAAACTCTATTTCTACATAAAATATTCAAACATATTCTCCAAAAGATGAAACTAGACATTTTCACTCATGGGATGGAAATGTGTTGCTGGGAAAGCGCAGCAGGTCAGGCAGCATCTAGGGAACAGGAGAATCGACGCTTCGGGCATTAGCCCTTCTTCAGGAATGAGGAAAGTTGGTCCAGCAGGCTAAGATAAAAGATAGGGAGGAGGGACTTGGGGGAGGGGCGTCGGAAATGTGATAGGTGGAAAGAGGTCAAGGTGAGGGTGATAGGTCAGAC
>NC_057744.1:33644468-33653452 GCF_004010195.1 Chiloscyllium plagiosum | reverse complement strand
ATGCCCGAGACGTCGATTCTCCTGTTCCCTAGATGCTGCCTGACCTGCTGCGCTTTTCCAGCAACACATTTCCATCTCTGATCTCCAGCATCTGCAGACCTCACTTTCTCCTCATTTTCACTAATGGCTACAACCCAGTCTCTGATGTTTGTTTCAATGATGGAGATACCAGTGGGTGTAAGGACATGCGGCAGTGCCTCTGGTTCTGCTATCTCTAGTTGTGCACTTGCTTGTCCAACAACAGAAAGGGGAGTGTCGGGTGTAATCAATCTGGGTGATGTAGTTGTGATGGTAAAGTAGCTAGCAATGACATATAGAAACAAGGCTTGAATCAGCATGGGGGAATGAGGTGAAGCTGTGCCGATAACTGGATTGCCGAAATGTGATTGACTATTGTATGATGCATTGAGCAGTAGCTGAGGTTAGTAATACTAGTTCACTGACTTTGACAACTCATGTGACGTCATTGAATGTGTAGCAGCATCCCATCCAGGTCCATTAAGTTTGGCCCCTAGTATTGACCAGCAAGGATATCTAACCCCTGACCTCTAGCACTGACCAGCAACATTCTCTCTTTGTCTTTGCAGAAACCTTCTGTGCATGGTAGCCTCACTTGACCTTTCTGTAGGAAGGCCTGCCTTCCTCCAAAAACTGCCTCCAAAAACCTTGGAATCCCCTCTTTTCACATTATATCATTCGTCAGAGCTCTCCAACGTCTAAATCCTTTTCAGAACACTTCCTACATCTGCTACAACCACAGAACCTCATCCCAGCCCCTCCTTTAAGACTTTCAGGTTAGCTTCAACCCACACCAGTTTATCAGAGCTTTATGGATTTAAAATGTGTTAATCACTGGTTGCGTCCTGCAAACATTTGCACAAAGCATATATGCCACTGGTATCAGAGGCACAATCAGAGGGTAATCCCATATTCCAATATCCCATAAATATTCAGCTTCTATCCAATTTCATTTTATCTCCAGTATTCGTGCTACAATTGTCTCTGCTTCCTCTGGTTTAGTTTGTTTCTGGTGGCTTTCTTCCCTATACTTTCCTTTTCAGTTTTAAAGCATCCCCCATTAAAACTTTAAGCTTAAAGGAGAGCCATTAACAAGAAATCTCCTTGCAAGTGTCCAGTGTATTAATATTCAGCAAAACCTATGTACTTCTGGAGCAAATGTAAGTAATCACTCCATTAATACAACAGTGCAGAATCAGCATATATTCCAGCTGTTTCTGGACAATATGCTAAAAAGTGGAATTCCCTAAGCAAACAAAGAATCACAATCAATGTAAATTCAGGCAGTACTAGCCTTTTCTTTTTTTGAACTGTACACTAATTGGCTGCAGTGTAGTGTATTAGAATTGGCGTAGAGATACTATAGGTCATACATGACAACATGTGTAACATTGAATGGTTCACTGAGCATTGCTACAGCAGTGATTATGATAGGTATTTACAAACCTTTAATTCTACCCCTTTACTTCCTGATGATGTAACAGACTCTGGGATTTTGGGACAAATGTACTGGGGCATCCAATGGAGCATGAGGATCAATAATTACAACTAACAAGCTTTAATAGCACAAAGCAAACTGCTAAGTAGCGAAGTCCAGCTGCTCACTCAGCTATTTGATGTCCGACAGAATATGGTAAAGAATAGAGCTAAGAGCTATAATAAAGAAAATAAAGATAACGTGGGATCGGTAACTGTTCAAATCCCACTCCAAAGTATGTGATGTGTTGGGCACTGATTGATTGATCCATATACAGCCTAAACACAGACCTTTCCTTACGTACCATGCCGGAGGCTGCCTCCAGAACAGTGTAAAAATACTACAAGCAAATACTACACCTATTGTAAAAATTGTTGCCGTTTGAAATTTGACATTTTTTTAACTGTCCTGATGAATGCAAGACGTAAACCTACAGCAATGTGTCTCTATCAGCAACTGCTGAGTTCTACGCAACTACGCAACTATTGATTTTGGGACAGGACTACCACAGGTCATGAGCGGATAGGTGGGAAGGGAGATTAGCAGGTAGGACAGGTCATGAGGACAGTGCTGAGCTGGAAGGTTGGAGCTGAGGTAAGGTTGGGGGAGGGGAAATGAGGAAACTGGTGAAGTCCACATTGATGCACTGGGGTTGAAGTGTTCCGAGGCGGAAGATGAGGCGTTCTTCCTCCAGGCGTCGGGTAGTGAGGGAGTGGCAGTGGAGGAGGCCCAGGACCTGCATGTCCTCGGCAGAGTGGGAGGGGGAGTTAAAATGTTGGGCCACGGGCAGTGGGGTTGTTTGGTGCGGGTGTCCTGGAGATGTTCCCTGAAGTGCTCTGCGAGGAGGCGTCCAGTCTCCCAATGTAGAGCAGACCGCATCGGGAGCAAGGATACAATAAATGACATTGGTGGATGTGCTGGTGAAACTTTGATGGATGTGGAAGGCTCCTTTGGAGCTTTGAATGGAGGTGAGGGCAGAGGTGTGGGTGCAGGTTTTGCAATTCCTGCAGTGGCAGGGGAGGGTGCCAGGACGGGAGGGTGGACCTGACCAGGTAGTCACGGAGGGAACGGTCAATGGGTTTTGTTGAAATGAAATTTTCCAATCAAACTGTTGAGAGGTGTCATTACACATCTCTGGAGCAGATGAAATATGAATGCTAGCCTTCAGACACTAGCACTGCACTACAAAAACCCTACTAGTCCTGTTGAAGTGCTGGCAAACAATTGAGGGCAGCTGAAATTGATTGCCCATTCATTCCTCACTTCATTTAGTCAAGACATGCAAGATGTAACTCTGTCCCAAATAATAACTCCCATTTTGTCTATTGTTACTTCTACTTCAATAAGGTATTGCAGTTAGTTTGACAGACTTTCAGTTTGATGACATTCGTCTTGTTTATTCAGCCTTCTGAGTTCCAACATCTCCCCAACCCCCCCAATATCAACATCCATATGGGATGCACATGTTCACCTCTACACTCGCATTGTGTTTTATCCTCAGCACTTTATCATCCCTGGTCACTGCTGCGATTCTCTACCATCGCTTCTTTACTGCAATCACTGTTCATTTTGATAAGACAAACCTGGGCAGAACTTACACAATTAATGGTGGGGCCCTGGGGAGTGTTGTAGAACAGAGAGACTTAGTTAGTTAGCAGGTAGACAGGATGGTGAAGACGTCAGTAGGCACACTTGCCTTCATTGCTCAGACCACTGAATACAGGAGTTGGGATGTCATGTTGCAGTTGTACAGAGCATTAGTGAGACCACTTTTGGAGTACTGTATACGGTTCTGGTCTCCCTGCTTTAGGAAGGATATTATTAAATTGGAGAGGGTGTAGGAAAGATTAACAAGGATGTTACTGGGACTGAAGGATTTGAGTTATAAGGAGAGGCTGGATAGGCTGGGAGCATAGGCAATTAAAGGGTGACCTTATAGAGGTTTATAAAATCATGAGGGGCATAGATCAGGTAAATAGCAAAGGTCTTTTCTCCCATAGGCTGGGAGAGTTTGGGAGGGGGTGGGGCGCCTAGTGGTACTGTCGCTAGACTTTTAATTCAGAGACCTAGATAATGTTCTGGGGACCTGGGTTCAAATCCTGCCATGGCAGATGGTGTAATTTGAACTCAATAAAATCTGGAAGTAAGAATCAGTTGGTGGAAAAACCCATCTGGTTCACTAATGCCCTTTCGGGAAGGGATCTGCTGTCTTTACCCAGTCTGGCCTACATGCGATGCCAGACCCACAGCAATGTGGTTGATTCTTAACTGCCCTCCGGGCAATAAATGCTGGCTTGACCAGCAACATCTCATCCTGTGAATTAACGTTTAACAGGTCTAAAACTAGAGAGCATAATTATAAGGTGAGAGCAGAAAGACTTAAAAGGGATCTGAGGGGCAACATTTTCATACAGAGGTGGCGCATATGTGGAATGAACAACCAGAGCAAGTAGTAGATGTAGATACAGTTACAATATTTAAGACATTTGGACAGGTACATGAATAGGAAAATTTTAGAAAAATATGGACCAACCGCAGGCAAACGGGCTGGTTTAGTTTGGGAAAAGCGGTCTGCATGGATGGGTTGGACCAAAGGATCTGTTTCTGTATCATATGACTCTTTCTTAGAAGCTACTGGATCTCAAGGTCCCCCCTCCCCTCAGAAGCCACCAGAAATTCCTTGACAATTTCCACCCAACCCCACAAATCAACCACAAAGGAGCCATTTACACACCATATGTCAACTTTGAAACTCCCAAATACAACATACAGCAATCCCTACAACTATTCCCTCTAAATCACGAGCACCCCTCCTACAGACCAAGCCCAGGTGTGAGTTGGCGTCAATATGGATGACATTGGGCAGATCCTGCACCGCACTGGACTTATTTCAGGACAGCAAAACCCAGACATACTGGAGCCCAATCCCTAAATTAACTGGATCATACCCCCAAACATACAGTTGTAAGGTCAAAGCAGCAAGTAATGACCCCAGAGAGTATTGGCTGATACCCACAACTGCATATGTGGCTAATCTGGAAATGCACACAATTCTAGACTTTTTGTGTCAAGTGAAGTTTCACTGGGCCTATTTGCAAAGACTACACTGCACATGCATAGACAGGAGGCTTTATGTTGTAACGGGGTTCAGTTGTAAAGGGTAAGTGAATAGTAAGTGAGAAGATATTTGGAGGAGGGGATTTGTGTGGGGGGAATTAGAGGGGAATTCTAATGTGGAGCGAGACTGACCCACCGACCCTATTTAAATGTGGATGCACTGGTATCAGGAGACACAACTTTCCAGCTGCATTACTACATTTTGCTGTTGGGTTTCCGAATTATTGTGTTTCTTGATTGGCTATGAGTTAATTGTGAAATCGAAGTATATACCAGCAAGTTGTCATATTAATTACATAAGGATTGACTTCACAGCATCTGGTGACATATGTGACCCACCATGTGAACCTCATTACTGAAGGTTTCTCGATAATGGCCATCTGATTTTTGGCCTCTTGCCTGATTGAGTTCATTTACATGGCCATTCTCACCGTGGTCAGGAGTGGACAATCCTGCTCATCACATCAGTAGATTAAGAATTTAGCCAAAAGAGGTAATCTTCAAAGGAACTTCAAAGGAGAAGTGGGGGGGCTAGAGAGACAGCGGTACATAAGGCATTCAAGATTGTTCCATATTGCTGAACATTCCTTGTTTTGAGATCAAAACTCTGGACCTATACTCCTCAAAGCACATTCAGAGCATTTTCATCACATAGACTGCAGCAAGGTCACCATCAAGTTCTCAAAGAAAACTGGGATTAGCAACTAATGCTGATTCGAGAAGATATTCTCAATGCCATGAATGAAACAAATAAATAAATCTGTTCTAATTTAACCAAAGCTTCAGAAGCTTGTCTAGTTTTGTTTACAAACCCATTAGTGGCATTTGAAGCTTGGAATCTTCACCAAGAGGAATTACATCCCTGAGTGATGAGGAAAGGTTGAAAAACTTGGGTCTACAGGCATAGGCAGAGATAGATCACAAGAGAAGATACACACATACAGTAACTTAGCACGGCTTTCTGACTTTGCAGTTAATTGAGATCCCACCAGCAGCAGTAGCTGGTCTCAATGGCTCACTAGTTTTCATCTAGGTCCCATTAATGGTGGGAGGGAAATTCGTCAAGATACCAGAAAAATATTTCCTGCAGCAAAATATGTGAAGCATCATGGAGTAAATATTATCTGTGAAGCAACTTGTTCTTTAAACCAAAAACAGAATTCCCCCATTTATTTTAGCACAACCAAAGAAGCACACTTCATAGGTTAATGCTGAATTTTCTTTTAAGTAGATATTCAATTTTGCCAAAATCAGCCCGAAATGATTCTTAACCTTGATGGTTTATGTCTGTTCATTGTTTTTCATAACCTGGTAACTTCTAACTCCAGAACTGACTTTCAAGATAAGATCCCTCTGTTACAGGTCATGTGAATCTTCTAGCTTCATTTTAACTCTTCATGAACTTGTTGTTTTCAGCTGAGTGTGTGTTTTCACTAGCATTCCAACATAGTAAACCACAGAGATGTTCAACCTTCAGCAGCTCTCTTTGTCATTTGGAATTTGGCAGACTAACCTGTCCGTGATATATTTGTCTATAATCTTATATCGCAATTGATTACTCTGGATACTCACATCCAAAGCCTTTAACAATAGCAATAGGAATCATGAGTGTCTTGGATTCAGGTAACTATCCTCAAGAGCTCAACTATTTTTAATCTTGGAACTAAAATCACAACAGTTTACTATCAGCTTTTCTCAACAACTTTCTAGGAGTTTGCAGACTCACAGCCCAACTACTGTTCACACACAGGTTGTTACCATTGTCTCTGGTGTAAGCACTTTGCATTCTCCTGCCCAGCAAAAGAGTCTGGGCTCACTTTAATCTTTAATAATCAAACTACGAACGCTTGTAAACATCAGAACAAATTACATGACCCTTTTCATTTTACCTTAAATTAGACATCATCCCAAAACATAAGAAGCTCATAAATCTCATAATTGTAACATTTTTCATCAAATGAACAACATGTAAAACAATGCTGCATCCCCTCAGTACTACAATATGGTAGTCAATCTAAAGTATGAAGATCATAGGTCCAATCTTGTAGAGGATAGCAAAGGATTAGAAAAAGGGAACTGCAGAAGACTGCATTAAATGAAAGTTTCATCAAAAGAAGTGTTAAAGCAGGAGAAAATAAATTTAGACTGGAGCCAGGAAGTCCATCAGAGTGTCCATTACTTAGTCTGTAGACTGAAATCTTCGAGGAGAAAGTGAGGTCTGCAGATGCTGGAGATCAAAGTTGAAACTTTATTGCTGGAACAGCACAGCAGGTCAGGCAGCATCCAGGGAACAGGAGATTCGACGTTTCGGGCACAGGCCGAAGAAGAAGGGCCTGTGCCCGAAACGTCGAATCTCCTGTTCCCTGGATGCTGCCTGACCTGCTGTGCTGTTCCAGCAATAAAGTTTCAACTTAGTCTGTAGACTGGCAGATGATGGATTTAGGGTGGAGAGGTGTGGAAATCCATGTAATCATTTAAAAAGCGGTTTTTCAATTGTATATCCTTCTGTACACTAACCTGTACTCCATGCCTCTCAATGTTTGACTGCTCATTAATTCCTAAATATGACTGTTCAGTGGAGGAGATGTTTGATTTCTACGCTGTGGCTGTTTTTCAGATGGTAAAGGTGACGTCTCTGCGAAGAATGATATCCGTGTAGAGATAGTCCACAAAGATCATAATGGAACCCAGCAACCTGGAGAACAGACAACAATTAAAAAGGTGATGGTGAGTTCAGGACTTTTCCAGCAGCTGCTCTTATCCACATTCTTACTGACTTAATGGACAGAGGAACTGTTTATGTAATGTGATAACCACAAGAAGCACATGGTTCAGCTCCAGGGTCCAAGACCCCATCCTGTCTGTGATAAACTAACTGATCACAATCAGGATAGTGGTACACAACTGTGACAAGAGTTACAGAATAGAACACTAAGCCATGGTTCCTGCTTCTAAACACAAGTATAGTGAGAGCTCATATACTCGGTCTCTACTCAGTTACCATGCACACTCGGTATAAATGCACAGCTGCATAGTACACACAGAATGACAAGCTGTCCTACACTGCACAATTACAGAATGAGCACAGTTCCCACATTGCACACAGCATGAATACACAGTCTCACAGTGCACAGTGACAATAAGGACACATAGTTCCACAGTGCATACTGACAACATGAACATCTTCAATGTGTTAATGCCTCCAGAATACCACCATTGTATTGTGGTACTATCCATGTACTAAATGAGACAGACATTGAATACATCTATGTAGCTCTATAATGTTTACTTACAGTACAAATACAGAATTAAATTATATATTGATAGTATGAACACAATCCATAGAATACATGGTAGTATGAACAGAGTCTACAGAAAACATTGAAGTATCAAAGAAATTAAACCGGCGGAACCAACTGGCCTCAGTCTAGGCACTAGAAATGACAACAGCAAAAACAGCCATCACCCTGCAAAGTCCTCCTTACTAACATCTAGGGGTTACTGCCAAAATTGGGAGAGCCGTCTCAGATTAGTAAAACATCAGCTTCACAGCAAAATCATATCTGATAGACAATGTTCCAGATGCCACCATCACCATCCCCGGATATCTCCTTTCCCACTAGTAAGACAGGCCCAGCAGATGTTGTGACACACTGGTATTCTAAGAACAAAGAATGAAGAAAATTTACAGCCCAGGAACAGGCCCTTGAGCCCTCCAAGCCTGAGCCAATCCAAATCCTAACCATCTGCATCCCTCTGCCTCCCAGCTAGTCATGCATCTGCCCAGACCCACCTTAAACGAATCTACCGTGCCTGCCTCTACTACCTCTGCTGGCAACGCGTTCCAGGCAGCTACCATCCTCTGTGTAAAGTACTTGCCGCGTATTTGCCCCTTAAACTTTTCACCTCTCACCTTGAACACGTGACCTCTCGTTATTGAATCCTTCACCATGGGAAAAAGTTTATCTCTATCTACCCTGTCTATACCTTCATGATTTTGTAGACCTCAATCAGATCCCCCTCAATCTCCTCTTTTCTAATGAAAACAATCTTAACCTACTCAACCTCTCTTCGATAAGGTTCCCCACCGTATGCTATTGTACAAAATGCGGAGGAATGGGATTGTGGGAGACATAGCAGTTTGGATCAGCAATTGGCTTACTGAAAGAAGACAGAGAGTGGTGATTGATGGGAAATGTTCATCCTGGAGTCCAGTTACCAGTGGTGTACTGCAAGGGTCGGTGTTGGGTCCACTGCTGTTCGTCATTTTTATAAACGACCTGGATGAGGGCATAGAAGGGTGGGTTAGTAAATTTGCAGATGACAGTAAGGTCGGTGGAGTTGTGGATAGTGACGAAGGATGTAGTAGGTT
>NC_057744.1:33624382-33644064 GCF_004010195.1 Chiloscyllium plagiosum | reverse complement strand
GCCTTTTTCCAAGAATGGTGATGGCGAGCACGAGGGGGCATAGCTTTAAATTGAGGGGTGATAGATATAGGACAGATGTCAGAGGTAGTTTCTTTACTCAGAGAGTAGTAAGGGTATGGAATGCTTTGCCTGCAACGGTAGTAGATTCGCTAACTTTAAGTACATTTAAGTCATCATTGGACAAGCATATGGACGTACATGGAATAGTGTAGGTTAGATGGGCTTCAGATTGGTATGACAGGACGGCGCAACATCAAGGGCCGAAGGGCCTCTACTGCGCTGTAATGTTCTATGTTCATAGTTAGCACCTTCCATACCAGGCAACATCCTCGTAAACCTTCTCTGTACCCTCTCCAAAGCGTCCACATCCTTTTGGTAATGTGGCGACCAGAACTGTACACAGTATTCTAAATGCGGCCAAACCAAAGTCTGGTACAATTTTATCATGACCTGCCAGCTCTTATACTCAATACTCTGTCCAACGAAGGCAAGCATACCATATGCCTTCTTGACCACTCTATCCATTGTACCCTACAGCCACCTTCAGGGTACAATGGAACTGAACTCCCAGATCTCTGCTCATCAACTTTTCCCAAGGCTTTTCTGTTTACAGTATAGTTCGCTCCAGAATTAGACTTCCCAAAATGCATCACCTCACATTTGCCTGGATTGAACTCCATCTGCCACTTCTCCGCCCTATCTATATTCTCCAGTCTATCTATATTCTCCTGTATTCTTTGATAGTTCCCCATGCTTTCTGCTACTCCACCAATCTTCTTGTCGTATGCAAACTTACTGATCAGACCAACAATGCCTTCTTCCAGATCAATGATGTATATTACAAACAACAGTGGCCCCAGCACTGATCCCTGTAGAACACCACTGGTCACCTTTCTCCATTTCGAGAAACTCCCTTCAACTATTACTCTGTCTCCTGTTGCTCAACCAGTTCTTTATCCACCTAGCTAGAACACCCTGCACACTATGTGACTTCACTTTCTCCATTAGTTTACCATGGGGAACCTTATCAAATGCCTTACTAAAGTCCATGTATATAACACTACAGCCCTTCCTTCATCTATCAACTTGGTCACTTCCTCAAAGAACTCTATTAAGTTGGTAAGGCACGATCTACCCTGCACAAAACCATATTGACTATCACTGATAAGCCATTTTGTTTCCAAATATAAATAGATTTTATCCCTCAGTACCTTCTCCAGCAACTTTCCCACCACTGACGTCAGGCTCACTGATCTGTAGTTAACTGGAATATCCCTACAACCCTTCTTGTACAGGGGGGCAACATGAGCAACCCTCCAATCCTCCGGCACCTCATCTGTGTTTCAGGATGCTACAAAGATATCTGTCAGGGCCCCTGCTATTTCCTCTCTCACCTCCCTCAGCAACCTGGGATAGATCCCATCTGGTCCTGGGGATTTGTCCATTTTAATATCCTTTAGCTTGCTCAACACATCTTCCCTCCCTATGTCAACATAATCCAGAGTAAACAAACTTCTATCTCTAATCTGAGCATTCATCACCTCCCGTTCCTCAGCGATCACTGATGTAAAATAATCATTGAGAATTTCACCCATCTTCTCAGGTTTGCCACACAACCTTCCTATCTTATCCTCTGGTGGACCAACTCTTTCTCTGGTTACCCTCTTGCTTCTTATATAAGAATAAAAGGCCTTGGGATTCTCCTTAATTCTGATTGCTAAAGTTATTTCATGACCCCTTTTAGCCCACTTGATTCCTCGTTTAAGATTGGTCTTAGTCTCCCGATATTCCACCAAGGCTCGTTCTGTTCTTAGCTGCCTGGACCTTATACACGCTTCCCTTTTCCTCTTGGCTAGTCGCACGATTTCTCCTGTCATCCACGGTTCATGAATCTTGCTTTTCCTATCCCTTGTTTTCAAAGGGACATGCCTATCCTGCACTATCTTCAACCTCTCTTTGAAAGCCTCCCACATATCAAATGTGGACTTTCCTTCAAATAGCTGTGTCCAATCCACATTTCCCAGCTCCTGCCTAATTTTGATATAATTGACCTTGGCCCACTCCTACACCATCTCTCATCTTTGTCTACAAGTATTCTGAAACTTACAGAACTGTGGTCACTATTCCCAAAGAAATCCTGGCTTGGCTCATTTCTCAACACTAGGTCCAATATGGTCCCTTCCCTTGTCGGACTATTGACATACTGCTCTAAAAACGTTTCTGGATGGCCCTTAGAAATCCTGCCCCATCCTGATCTCTGACACTAAGTGTATCCCAGTAAATGTTGGGAAAATTAAAATCTCCCATCACAACCACCCTGTTGCCTCTACATCTGTCCATAATCTGTTTGCCTATTTGTTCTTCTGCCTCACGCTCACTGTTGGGAGGCCTGTAGTACAGCCCCACCAATGTAACTACACCCTTCTTATTTCTCAGCTCCACCCATAACACCTCACTGCTCAAGCCCTTCATAGTGTCCTCCTTTAGCACAGTCGTAATATCATCCCTCACCAGCAATGCAACTCCTCCCCCCTTTTTACTTCCCTCCCTGTCCTGTCTGAAGCATCTATATCCTGGAACATTTAGTTGCCGATCATGCCCTTCCTTCAACCAAGTCTCTGTGATCACAATAACGTCATACTCCCAGGCACCAATCCAAGCCCTAAGTTCATTTGCCTTACCCACTATACTCCTTGCATTCAAGTATATGCACTTCAGGCCACTAGTTCTTTTGCGTTCATCTGCTCTCTGCCTACTCTTCCTCTTGGTAATGCTAACTTCGTGATCCTTACAGTCTCCAGCTTCCACCTCACTGTGTAGTAATCTTCTCTTCTGGATTCCAGCCCCCTGCCACATTAGTTAAAACCTCCCAACAGCAATAGCAAAAACTCCCCCAAGGACATTAGTTCCAGTCGGATTCAGGTGGAGACCATCCAATTTGTAATAGTCCCACCTTCCTTCAAACCGGTCCCAATGTCCACAAATCTGAACGCCTCCCTCCTAGACCATCCCTCAAGCAATGTGTTCATCCTGCCTATTCTTTCATTTCTACATTGGCTAGCACATGGCACTGGTAGCAATTCCAAGATCATTACCTTTGAGATTCACCTCTTTAGCTTCTCTCTTAGCTCCCTGAACTCTGCTTTCAGGACCTCATCTTGATTTTTTACTTATATCATTGGTGCCTATGTGCACTATGACAACTGGCTGTTCACCCTCCCCTTTCAGAATGCTCTGCAGCCGATCAGTGGTATCCCTGACCCAAGCACCTGGGAGGCAACATACCATCCAGGAGTCTCGTTTTCGGCTACAGAACCGTCTATCTACTCCCCTTGCCATAGAATCCTCTATGACTATGGTCCTATGGGTCTTTTTTTCCCATCCTTCTGAACGGCAGTGCTTGCCACAGTGCCATGACCCTGGCAGCTGCTGCCATCCACTGATGAGCCATCTCCCCAACACTATCCAAAACGGTATACCTGTTTTGGAGGAAGATGACTGCAGGGGACACCTGCACTGCCTTCCTACTCTCTCTCTGCCTTTTGGTCACTCATTCACTGTCTCCCTCAGCAATTCTAGCCTGCGGTGTGACCAATTCACTAAAAATGCTATCCATGACCACCTCAGCATCGCGGATGCTCCACAGTGAGTCCATCCGCAACTCCAAAGTCGTCATACCGTCAAACAAGAGCTGCAGCTATATACACTTCTTGCAAGTGTAACATTCAGGAACATCAGCCATGTTCCTGAGTTCCCACATCAGGCAAGACCTGCATACCAGGGATCCGAGGTCCCCTGCCATTGTAAGCCTTAGATTTATATCAACTAACTAAAACCAAACAATGCACTTAAATGTATGAAAGAAAAGAAAGAAAAATAAATAAATCTTACCTTACAGAGTCCTTTCTCTTCTGGTTAGAGGAGGGTGAGCGGGAGGGAGATACTACGCATGTTTAGCCGCTGCCCAAATTTATACTAAGTCCTTATCTTCCCAGCAACCTCCTTGTCTCCAACTTCACCTCTGTTCTGTCTCCTGCTGCTTCCGGATAGGCAAAATGCCTGTCAATTGGGAGACAGTTGCCCTGGGACTCAACAACATGGCTCTGGACAAGTCTCATGGCAACAGGGTAAAAATGGGCAAGGAGACCTCTTGCTCATTCCCAGATACCATCTTCCCTCAGCTGATGAATCAGTACTCCACTAGGTTGAATAACACTTGGAGGAAGCACGGAGGGTGACAAAAATGCAGGTTGGGGATTGCAATGTCAACTACCAGGAGTAGCTTGACAACAGCATTACGATTGGGTCTGAAAGAACTTAGCTGCTAGGTTGCATTTGGGGCATATGGCAAAGGAACCAACAAGGGAAGAAACATATTTGACCTCATCCTCATCAATATGTTCATGGCGGTGTTAGTAAGAGTGACCACTGCACAGTCCTGATAGAGACAAAGCCCGATCTTCATACTGAGAATACCATCCATCATGCTGTATTCCACGATCACCATGTTAAATGGGACAGACATTGAACAGAACTAGCAACTCAAGATTTAAGGTGTTGTGAGATATGAACAGAATTGTATTCCAAAACAATCTGCAACATCATAGCCTGACATATCCCTCACTTTACCATTACCTTCAGTCCAGGTGATCAACCCTAGTTCAATGAAGGGTGCACAAGGGCATGCCAAGTGCAACACCAGGCATACCTAAAAATAAGGAGTCAACTGGGTGAAACTTCCAAATATGACTACATGCATACAAAACAACATAAGCAGCAAGTGATGGAGAGAGCTAAGCAATCCTGTAACCAATGGATCAAATCTAAGCTATGCAGTCCTGCTCCATCCAGTCATTAATGGTTATTGACAATTAAACAACTCATTGGAGGAGGAGGCTCAACAAATATCTCCATCCTCAAAGAGGATGCAAAAGATATGGTGAAGCATTCACAACAATCATCAGCCAGAAGTGCTGACTGGATGATCCATCTCAGCCTCCACCTGTGGTTGCCAGCATCACAGATGCCAATCTTCAGCTAATTCAATTCACTCCATGATATCAAGAAATGGTAAAGGCAATGGATACTGCAAAGGCTATGAGGCCTAACAACATTTCACAATAATAGAGAAGACTTGTGCTCCAAAACTTGCCACACCTAGCCAAGCCATCCCAGTATAGTAACGATATTGGCATCTACTCAACAATGTGGAAAATTACACACAAAAAGCTGGACAAAGCCAACATGGTCAATTATTGCCCCAGTCTCCTTTCGATCATTAATAATGTGATGAAAAGTGTCATCAATAGTGCTATCAAGCAGCATCTGCTTAGCAACTACCTGCTCACTGATGTTGAGTTTGGATTCCACCAGGGCCACTCAGCTTCTGACTTCATTACAACCTTAATTGAAACATGGTCAAAGAGTTGAATTCTACAGGTGAAATGAGTGACAGCCTTGATATCAAGGCTGCACTTGACCAAGTGTGGCATCAAGAATCCCAAGCAAAATAGAAATCATTGGGAATTGGGAAGAAACTCACTGCAGGTTGGAGTGACATCTGGCACATAGGAAGATGGTTGTGGTTGTTGTAGGTCAGTCATCTTTGCAGGAGGTCTTCAGACTAGTGTCCTTAACCCAACCATATTCAGCTCTTTCATCAATGAGCTTCCCTTCATAATAAGGTCAGAAGTAGGGATGTACACCAATAATTGCACAATGTTCAGCACCATTCACAACTCCTCAGATAATGAATCAGTCCATGTTCAAATGCATCAAGGTTTGGATAATATCCAGGCTTGTGCTGAAAAGTGGCAAGTAATGTTTGTGTCACAGAAATGCCAATGACCATCTCCAACAAGAGACAATCTAGACGTTCAATAGCAGTACCATCACCGATTTCCCCCACTATCAAAATTCCAAGGGTTACCATTGACCAGAAACTCAACTGGACTTGCCATATCAATATAGTAGCTACAAGAAAAGGTCAGAGGCTAGGAACACTGCAGCAAGTAACTCTCCTGACTCCCCAAGGCATGTCAACCATCTACAAGCCTTAAGTCAGGAGTGTGATGGAATACTCCCCACGTGCCTGGATGAGTACACATTGACAGTATGAACACAGTCCCAAAGTACACACTAACAACATATACATAATGCCAGACTGCACAATAACAGCATGAACACAGTCATATAGTACAAACTGACAGTATGAATACATAGTCCTACAACATTCAATGATAGTATGAACACAGTCCCTCAGTAGAAGTCTTTTGAATTACTGGGAATCAATTTCATATGTATATAATTCAGACACTTTTTTCAGTATTGCACATGAGGATCATATCACCTTGCACTACTCCACAGCCAATTTAATGGTTGGAACATAAGCCCACACTCACTTAGTCAACCATGCATCCTTACCATGCGGAGCCATTTCAAGACTTTTATACTAAACTTGTATCAAACTGTGTCTTGCTTGGCAGAATCTTGTTTCTGGCATTGGCGGTTCCTGATGCCATTTTACCATACATCCCCCTCCCCCCCACCCCACAGGTCCAGGATAATCAGACTTAACCTGGTGCCGTGGTGCAGAGTCTTTTAGAAAAACTCTACCAGTGCTATCCCTGTAGTTGCATATGGGGTGGTCCTTTATTCAAAAAAGAACTATGACAGTTTGGTATCTCATGAGGCTGTAGGCTGTTTCTTCAATCCAGCCTTCAAAGTTTGGACTGCTCTTTCTGCCAGGCCATTGAAAGATGGGTAATTAGGAGCTGTCCTTATATGTCGAATTCCAACTCATCCATGCTGACCAGATATCCTAAAAAGATCTCATCCCATTCGCTAGGATTTGGCCCATCTCTCTCTAAACCTTTTCTATTCATGCACCCATACAGATGCTTTATAAATGCTGTAATTGTACCACTTCCTTTGGTAGCTCAATCCAAAAACAAAACACCTCTGCATGGAAAGGTTGCCCTTCAGGTCCTTTTTAAATCTTTCCTCTCTCACCTTAAATCTATGCCCTCCAGTTTTATACTCTCCTGTCCTGGGAAAAAGACCTTGGCTATTCACCCCTCATGCCCCATATGATTTTATAAACCTCTATAAGATCACCTCTCAGCCTCCGATGGTCCAGGGATAAAAGCCCCAGCTTATTCAGCTGCTCCCTATTGATCAAACCATCCAAATCCAGCAACATTTTTCTAAATCTTTTCTGAATCAAGGGTACCAAACAAAGGCATGATGTAAGAAACCCTTATCCCTAAATGAAAGGTGACGGTTGCAAGTGAGTTTCTGCAGGATTGAGTTTCTTTACGCTCATTGGCACTGAAAGAATCCACAGAGGCCTGTATCCTATCACCAAGTCAGCCCTTATATACACATGAATAGTCCTTGACTTCCGTACTGCCTCATTTTGGGTCAGCTCTCAGAGTTACAGTATCTCTGGCACTCTCCTTTTTATCTGTCAGCCTGAACTCCCCAATTGTCCATATTAACAGCCTCAATCAGAGAACTCATATTCTATGATGTCCACCTGGCTGACCTCATTATAATCAAATATCAGTTATCCATAGATCTGAAGAACATATGTTAACCCAGTGCTGCCCCCATGTCGACTATTACTTCCAAGCCCTTCTGCTATAACCAATATTCATTTATCCTTTGTAGTTATTTTGATAAATGAATTTGGTGATAGCTTGACATGCATCCATGGCAGATAAGACTTGAAATTGCACCTTCTGGCATTGATGCAGGGACACTACCATAAAGTCAAAGTTATTCAGCATAGAAACAGGCCCGTCAGCTCATCATGCCTATGTCAACCAACAACTGCCAAACTACACTAATTCCAATTACCTGGAATTGGTCCATAGTCTGCCATGCCCTAGCATTTTAAGTGCCTATCCATTTGCTTCTTAAATGTTGCGAGAATATATGCCTCCACCACCCTCTCAGGTAGAACATTCCATACTTCTACCACCTTCTGGGTGAAAAAAGATTTATCTCACATCCTTTCCAAACCACTTATTCTTCACCTTAATCTTGCGCCCTCTGGTCTCAGCTATACCCTGATATGGAGAAAAGATTTTCAAGATTTACCCTTATTATGCCTCTCATAATTTTGACTACCTCAATCAGATTGCGTCCCCACCCCCCCTCCTCAACATTTGTAGACATTACCACTCCACCAGTAGAGCCCTCCTAACCCTTTGTATTCTGTCAACGAAACAACTTTCTATCTGGGCTGTTGCATTTCTTCTTACTTCAGAAACATGAATTTTATAACAAGTCTCCTGAAAAGCAACCAATTAAACAGCTTCAAAGAAATTCATATGTACCAATATCCCCTCTTAGCTATCCTTTTCTGCAATCATCACAATTAAGTCTGTCAACTGAGTTTCCTTATAACAAAATTCTCCTGACTCTGCAATTATTCCATCAAACACAGACAATCAACATTCCCTCTCTGGTTCCATGCTTGGTGATAAACACATTGCTGCTGTTTCCAGCATTGACTTCCAGTTCTGGAAGAGGCTGCCATGCACAGACTGCTGAAGTCTATACAAAGGAAAAAAAATAAATTAATGGGAATGCTGGTAGGATGCTGATCCATTCACCTGCAACTTACACAAGGCAGTCAATGTGCTACATTCATCTCCCTCTTCATGAACTGTGATGGTCCATTGGTTACTCTCCATACTTTAATCACAGCAAAGAGTTACCAAGCTCATACTGGATTGATAGGGGTTATTTTAGTCGAAAATGTTAAAAAGGTTTATTTAACCAACTGATAACTTGCATTTACAGAGCAACATAGGTACACATCCTACTTGATTATGCTTCTCTTTGGAGTCCTCATGGCTGCTGCTCACATGGAGTTATCCTAGCCTTTGCCTCAATACCATACTCAGTTTTTTAAAGCAATAACACTACAAATATAGAACCAGGAGGTGATCTTCCTCTGGAAATCAATCAGATTGTAAGAGGTCTGCATATCGACAGCATTTAGTTACCTCTGAAGCACAACAATCAATATCCTTGTCTTACTAATCTAAATTGATCGCTGTCTTAGGCTAAAGAATTAGATTTTCTACTGCCTTTTATATTGAAGATCCTTCCTGATTTCTCATATGTCCTGACTGAAATTTTAAGTTTATTTTCCCTTGGTCTACACACTGCATTTTCCTCTCTTGAATACTCTTAAAGTTTTAAACTCCTCAATCTTCTCACCTTAAGAGACTCCAAAACAAGTTTAAGGAATCGTTCCTCATGATTAAAACATCCATTTCAGTTTCTTGATAAATTAGAAAGAAATTATGCTCAAAAACTCTTAAAACATGACAATTTGCAGAGATTTGAGTTGTGCTAAATGCAATTTGCACTTAAAATTCCCTTTTCTTACATACTAGTTTTGCTCATTTTGTGTGAATTTTGTTCAAAAGCCTTGTGTAGATGACTGTAAACTGGTATGTATATGGGTTCCTCCAAGCCCCAAGTGATATAGTATGAGTGAGGCAATATGTACCTTTCTGATCTAACTAGATGTGATAATATATTATCTCCATAAACATTTTTATTCCTCTATTATGGCAGCCCTCTCTTGCTTCACTGTTGTACTACGTAGTTTTACTACGTCTTGTGGCTGTAATGAAGCATTTCTAAAGAAACTTTCTATACCAGAATTGCACAACACTTCAAATTGCCCAATGATTATCTGTTTTCTGTGGCTCAGTTAGTAATTTTCCTAGCTGTCAACTGCCAGACTACATACATTTTCTTTCATGGGCCTCTTGTTTCTTTCTCCAAGCCTGCCCCATGGTATTCACATAGTGCAGTTGCTCAATCAGAACTGCAGTTTGTGTGTTATTTTCTATTCCCCCCAATCTTTATTAAGTCAGAAGTCACACCACTCCAGGTTATAGTCCAACATGTTCCTTTGTCAAGTGAAGTTACCCCAGCCTAACAATGGCATCCCCATATCACGCACTGTTTAAGGTATCGCTTTTTGCATAAGGGATCTTTGGCTTCATTTCATGCAAAATGCCTGGTCTATTAACCAGTTCAACTGAGATGTGGAACTATTTCTTCTCAACACCACTCCATAATGCAGTCTGCAGCATTAATACCACACCACTACTCACCATTTTGTACATATGGCATCTTTCAAGCTCAAATTAATCATGCGTAGATGAGGATAGCCACTATGCTTGTGTAACAGAAGAATCTTATTGAGTAAACATTATGAAGTTGACTACATTACCTCAAATATTTACAGGTCACATGAATATGACATAAGTACAGAGACTGTCAGGAGCACGTTCTCCTGCAAGTTCCTTTTTTATTCTGACCAAGTTCCTGTGTATCATTACCCTGCAAAATGATAATTTAAATTTAATGTTTCTTTTGAAACATCATTTATTTTTAAAATTTTAAAATATAGAAAGGAGGATTGGTGGTTTCAATCTACCTTAGCCACAGGCCACCATTGGTTGTTACCCATAGCCTGATATGACAATTGAATGACCTAACCTTGATGAAGAAAAAAATCAGGAATTTATTGTCAAGAGGCTAGGACAAGATTAAAAAAAATGGATAATGATAATCATGTATTGGTTACAGATCGACAGAGGTGAGTTTGAGAAGGACCCGGTGCTGAAACAACTGGAAGTTCTCAAGGAAGAGGAAAAGGACTATCAGCACATTAAGGTTCAGCGAATAAACATTTCAGTATTCAATGTAATTTTAGTTCTCAAATTTATATTCATAGAAACTCTACTTTATTTGTGATCATCAGACTACTATCCCAGTTACAAGGAAGGGGAAGTGAATGCAGAGATGGTGGGGCAAATTGTTGAGAGGGGACCTTAATGCTGCCAGTGGCAGAACAGTGGTGCCAAGTGGCAAACTAAACCAATTACATGGGTATTTAAGGATTGTTTCCTGCAACTATGGACATTTTGCCCATGTCTGCAAGTAACTGCTGTAGTGATGGAACATTGTCAAGTGAATCCTAATGTCCTCCCATTGGGTTGCTGAATGCCTCCTCATTGATGCCATGGCTCATGGAAGGATTATATCCCTTCCACCATCTCCCTCCCCACCTCTGATGGCAATCGTTGCCTTGCAGAAACATGGTTACCAATGCTCAATCAATATATCCAATACACAAGGTCTTGGCGTCCACCAACATTACTCACCACCACTGAGCTCGCCATATAATTGATAGAGTCAAAACCACTGAGCTCGCCATATAATTGATAGAGTCAAAACATGTGGTGCTAGAAAAACACATAGATCCTCTTCTTGGAACTGCAGTTAGGTGGCAAGGCTGAAGTATTGAGCTCAACACCCATCAGTTTTTGTTTTGGCAGGGGAGGGTTGTACTCAAAGTGCTCTGAAAGGGAAGGGGTACCTTGGCTGATTGCCAGAACAACAGCAATAATTGGACAAGTAGCCTATCAATCAAGATGGTCTATGCACCAAATAGTCTGCTTTGGATACTGCTAGAACATAAGTGATCTGGCACTTCCCAGACTATGACAAGTCATCTGGTTACTATATTTACATTTTGTTCCCATAGCAAGTCTCAGAGTGTGTTCTCAGAGACATGAGAAACAGTGAGAAATGAGAAAGGTCATCTTATTTTTCAATGACTTTCTGATGAAAAGAAACTTAGTAACAGAAGGAGGTTGCTGCACATCTTCCCAGATCTTTGGTTAGCTGACAATACGGCCATTGTGAGGTGCCCTCCAGTCTGTGCCAGCACTGAATAAGAGAATAGCTGATCTGGATAACAACACCATTTCCCCACATTAACTCCAGCTGAGACACTGACTATTACCCAGCAAAATCTATCAATTTCCATCTCAAAATAGGAAAAGAAATATCTGCATTTCTATCATACAGAGCCATTGGTACAATGCAGGAAATATGGTAGCCAATTTGCACACAGTAAGCTCCAAAGCATGAGATAATCACCAGATTACTTGTTTTAATGAATTTCCATGAGATCTGAGGAAAATCAACCTTATTGGTTCCCATATGTTAAGTGGGAGCGAAGGAACCATGCTGACCAAAAAATATTTATTTCTATAGTGCTAAAGTGCAACAAGAACTACGTTAGAAAAGAGATATTAATAATAGTAATTGTCCTCAACTGACATTATTAAAAATGGCAACCTGTCACCACATTGTTGTTTGTGACATTTTGCTATGAACAAAATGGCTGCCATATTTTCCTTTATTACAACACCAACTGCAATTCTCAAATATTTCATTGGCTGTAAGGTGCCTAGGGTTGTCAAGAGTTCATCAAAGGAGATAAAGAAATAAAAGATCTTTCAACACAAGCTCCATCTGCAGATCTTTAAACTCTTTGCTCCAAAGCTCACAAGACAAGGTGAACTGCAACCAAAGTCCATCAGCACAATGGATGCCTGATTAAGTATTGTCTGTCCTTTTCATGCCGTACATAAAAGACGTTTTTCATGTGCCAGTGCTCCCTCAAAGAGCACACGTCTCAATCGTTCAAATTGGAATTTTTTTGTAAATGACGCAATTTCCTTTTACTCGCAGGATCCTACCAATGGCTATTATAGTGTCCGCACCTTCCCGGACCTGCGGCCAGCTGGCAACACCGCCACTGTGGGGTGCCCTCCTGACCAGAGGCCCAATGTGAAGCAGCGGGTGCCTACAGGGATGTCATTCTCCACCCTCTACACACAGCTGAGTGCGGCTAACCGCATGTACGAGTATGGGCAGCGTTTCGTGCTGGGCAATGGTAGCAGTTCCATTGAGCTGTGCGAGCGGGAGTATCAACGGGGCTCCATGAGTGACAGCAACTCCTTCCTGGACAACCAGTGCAACAGCAGTGTCAGTAGCAACAGCAAGCAGGACAGCTCAGTCCAGTTCGATGAGGCCAGCAAAGCCTCTGCCTCTTCCCACTACTCGCACTCCTCCTCACAGAATTCAGATTTAACACGGCCACTGCAGAGAAGGATGCAGACCCATGTCTAATCCCTGGACTGACAGCAACTTTGGCACTGTTAACTCCCAACTTTATGGCTTGGTTCTGCTCTTGAGCTTTCCCTCAGGGTGGGACCTTGAACAGACGCTTCCTCTTATGGTAGACACGTTATAGGCCAAGCTTCCCAATCCCCATCGATTTGGAACTGCAATATTGCCACATGAAGTAGCCTAGGCATCGGAATTGTGAGAGACTCTTGTTCCCACTTATTCTTCCCTTTCTGGCTGAACCTATTGTGGGACAGTGTCCTGTAATAGCTAGGCTTAACCTAGCTGTGTTGATTGTTTGATAAAAACTAATTGATGTATCTTAGTCTGCCAATGACAGGCAAATCAAGCCCATCCAGTTCTTTAACATGTGTCAAGGATTAGCTATGTTGTGATTTTGATATAGCTTGTGGCCGTGGTGCCAGACTGAATTTTTCCACCCATCTCCCAGGCTTCCTGCAATCCTGGTTTGATCAGATCAGGTTCCGTGGCTCATTGTTAAAGCAGGAATTTACCTCTTAGCCGACCTGAAACATTGACAAGTGCACCAATCTTCATTTATTGGTTGCTGTTAGTGATGCTGTGGGCATCACAGAACGCAGGGGACTGTTCTTTAAGCTTCAGTCACCCCTGTACTGGTCTGCAAAATCAGTGCACAGCCAGAATGACGGTTACAGAGCTTAATGTGTGAGCTCCAGATTCTCCACAAATGACACAACAGTGATTAGGAAGGAGGGCAGAAAGGGGAGAAATGTGTTCTTCATGGTCTTCCTGCCCTCATAAGGCAAATTCGAAATAGAATGTCCAGCCAAAGCCATTCTTGTTGCAAAATTCAGTTTTTTTCCAGTCCCTCCCCTCATTCCCTGTTCTGTGCCTGTCTCATTCTACTGCCTTTCAGTTGGAGACTTGATCACTTCTTTTGGACAGTTAAATCCAGAAAAGCACATTTATCCTGCAACGTCACAGCCATCGTGTGATGCAAATGCTGGATCAACAAATAGGAGCTCAGCTCTTATACAAACAGATATTGGGCCCTGTGATCCTAGTTCTAGTGGATATATGGGCCCTGTGATCTACATCCTGTACAATCGGATACAAAGCCCTGAGATCCTGGCTTCCATGCACTCAGATACTGGGCCCTCCAGTCGTAGTTCCAGTACACCAGGTCCTAAGCCCTTTAATTGCCACTCCTGCACACACAGATACAGTGTTGGGCTGTGCCATCCTAGCCTCCCACACAGACATTGGGCTGTGCTATTTTAGGAAGATGAAATCCAGTTGGAATGCTTTGTCTCTGTCATATAGATGAGTTGTTGTGACACCATTATTGACAAAGCATTGGAAAACATGTACAAAATATGTAAATAACTTTTTATCATCCTGTACAGTGTACCAGAAGTTTCAGTGTTGTTTCTGTCACATTGATTAGTGCAACATCTTCACCTTAAGTAGACCACAGTGTAACATTCCAATATTGTGGAGCAGTAAACGTCCTTCACAACATGCCATGTTATTCAGGTAAATATATGGGCAATGCAACTGCCCTCTGTGTTAGTAGATTAGGAACCACACTGCCATGAAACTTTAAGAACTTGTGAAAGATTTATGTGAAGCATTGGTTACAGACAATGCATTTTTATAAGAATTTTTGAAATGATTTTAACATAGAATTGTATATGTGGTTGAGAGAGAGGTTAATGCCAGTGCACCCTCAACTATGGCTGAGAAATTGGGATCCTTAACTCTATCGGCAGTCCAGACGTTGAGGTCTTAAATCAGGTCCATAGCAACTTCTCGAATTTGACAATCAATCAGTGAATGCATACCTGGGACATTCTGTGGAAGACTGTACAGTGCACAGCACAACTTACTTCAAGAAAGACAAAACAAGAGCAAAATCAAAATATTCAAAATCCCCTACCATTTCAAAAGCAAAATAAATGAATTTTGTTTTGTAAGACTGGGAGTATTATTCTATCTATAACACCAAGCCTCCCAAGTTCCTAGGTCACTTCAGTCATGTCACTAAAGGAACTATACTTGGGCTTTGCTTCCTAGAGCAGTACATCTATATCCTAAAGTATAATTTCGATCCTGCCATTCCATCAGGAAAGAAGTTCGGGAGCCGGTAAAATACTTCCCCTTTCTTGCCAACTCCTTAACATTGACTTCTGTCAGTTTTGGTGGCAGTTGAGGCTCCTGTTAGTTTTCAAGGTTAGAATCCTATTAATAAATGTAAATCAGGGTCCTGTGATGCATATGGCACCACACTGGACCTCAGTCCCAATCCTGAGAGGGAAAGCTGATCCAAACTGTTGGAAATCTAGCAAGATGTAGATAAGATCATTTTTTTGAAAAGCCCTGCAGGAGGAAAGGGCATCTAGAGGACAATCTTTTCCCTCACTGCCCACCGCAGAAGGAAAAACCCACATAAAAATAGTAATTCTTGAAATGAATGTACTGGTTGTACTGCAGGCTCCTCCATTTAGAGTGAACAAGAGGAGTTGGAGCAGAGCCTCTTACTCACCAGTTTTACTATTTTTTTTTCTCCTCTGGGCAAACAGGCTCTCTTCTCCATAACCCTGTCTGCACTTGCCCTGCTGGACGTAACCAGTCTTATCTCAGCATTATTACACTGTCTCACTTCCACCTGATCTCCATCCTGCCCTCATACCATTTTCTGCCCAGAAGCTAATCAGGCCCGATCAACAATACCCTTTGAAGCTTTGACAAAGACTCTTGGTGCCAGATTGCCTGCTTGTGGCTAAGTGCTCAAACTCTTATCAGGAAGTTGTGGATTCACGTCCACTCCAGAGACATAAATAATGAACATAGGCATACATTACAGTGCTGTGAATGAGGAAGTGCTGCACAGTTGGAGGTCTGCCACTTGAAGGAAGCATTGAGCTGTCTCCTCAGGTAGAACCTAAATAATCTCACAGCACTATGTTAAAAAAGACCAGAGGAGTCGCTCCATTGTTCCGGCCAATATATATCTCTCAATCTACATCACTGAAAACAGATGACCTTGTAATTATTACATTGCTGTTTATTACATTGCTGTGCACAAATTGTCACATTTCCAATGCTAAACCAGTGACTGCCCTTCAAAAGTACTAAAGTGGCTGTAAAGTGCTTTGGGATGTTCTGATGTCGTGAATCTATATGCAATTCTGTCTTTCTTGGAAATAACTTTGACCGTCCGAAAGATTTGCACATTCTAGTGAAGCTCTTGTGATGAAATAAGCCCTCAAATCAATGTGGTAATAACCAATTGTTTTACAATTTCCAACACCTTCTAGAATCTTCCATCAAAGGAATAACAAAAGCCATTCAGAAGAAAAGGCAACAGAGTGTAACTCAAAAAGTTAAATACTGCTGGAAATCTAAAATAAAGACAGAAAATACTGAAAATATTCTGGTAGTGTCTGTGAGGAGAAAAATGATTCAGGACTCTGGTGTCTGATCAGAACAATTCCCAGTTTTGATAAAAAGATGCTAGTATAATTATTGCAATGCACTAACTCCCATTAGGAGGCTTTCTAATTTTGGGTTAATAATATGCAAGTACCAGACACATCAGCTGACAGGGTGTGCCTCTCTTCCCGAAGAAGGGCGACCTGACTTAAAAAATCTGTAAGCCTATAAAATGAGAAAAAAAAATCACATAATCTCGAATAAAACTCTTACTTCTTCATTGAAATGGGAGAGTATTTGGAGCAAAAGCTGTACCCACCATGCCACTCACACTCACATTCCCCCTTCTGAAAAGTTCATTTCTGTGCCCGTTGTCCCAGACATTTTATCTTGACTAAATCAGTCAAGATAAAATGTCAATAAATTATGCAAATGAAAAATGTGGGAATCTGTTGTCACCCAGATCTATAAAAATAGACACATACTGTGGTTCTCCAGTCATCAACATGTTTATCAAGAAGCTGAAGGCAATTTTCCAGAATGCATTATTATGGCGCAATTCAAACCTCTTCCAAGGAACCACTTATCATTATGGCTTTCTTGGTTCTCAGAATACTGTGTCAAGTTACTATGGAGATGGGCTCTTTGCAAATGTGGGAACTCTACCACCTGGAAGGGTACAGGCAGCAGACATGTGGGAACATCACCACCTGAAAGTTCTCCTCTATATCACACGCTGCCTTGACTTAAAAAAAAATTCTTTTCCTTTACTGTTGCCGGATAAAAATATTGAATTTCCTCCCTCAGCAGTGTGACCGTGCCTTCACAAAAGAGACATCAGAAGGTGGCTCATCACCACTCCTCCAAGGGCAATTAGGGATGGGCAACATATGTGGATCCTGCCAGCTGTACTGAGAACCCAACAATTTAAAAAAAATACAGATGTGAACACTGACACCTGAGGACACCCTGAACTCCATTGAAATGCAAATGAATCAGATTCAGGAACCTTATTAGCTTCACAAAAGTCAAAGCTTTTCTAACTGATCCTGCACCTATCTCTTCAGCAGTTTAGTGTCCTTTCTTGCCAAACCAAAAGACACTGAGTTTGACAATAATCATGATTTTCTGGCCCTCTCCTCAGCTTGCAGCTTCATTGAAGGTGTAACTGTGAAGGAGAGAATAGTCTGATAGAGGTCCTGTTCATATCACTAGCAGACCTTTGAACGTAGCTACCCTTCCTCCTGGGATCATTTGAAATCCAGCTGCTAAGCCTCAGCCTGAAAGAAAGAGAGGATTGCATCTCATTATTGAGAGAAAAATTTACAATTTGATTTATTATATCATGACCATTCAAAGGCATTCAATAATAAGTATAATACCATATTAAATATAAATTTTACTGAAATACTTTTACCTTTTGGCAAAGATTGTAAGATTAGTATTTTCACAAGTGATGTCTAATCATTCAGTTAGCACTGTGCCCTCCGCAATCTTAGAACATGTTAAAGAAATAAGTAGGAAATATCAATTTACCACAATTAAGTATAAAAACGTCATGAGACTGTGAATATTGTACAGTTGGCTAGTCAGAATCTGACACACAAATCTGAATAATCCTTCAAATGGGAGTTCATCAAAATCAAAGATGTTGACAGTACAGAATAAAACTACAACTATGTCATTATTATTCCATTTCCTTGCTCCATAACCACTGAGCAATTAAATTATTTCTTTTTCAAGTTTTATCCAATTCTTTTTTTAAAACTTTCCAGAGAATTTGCTTTCAATTTGTATAAAGCAGATCATAACTCCACATTATTAAACTTCTTTTTGTATTTCCTCATTATTATTTAATTTCCCAATTAAATATCTATCCTCTAATTCAATACTTATTGCCTCTTTCTCCCTATTTTCTTTAACAAAACCAGTGTCAATAATGATTTGGTATTAGACTGGGGTGTGCAAAGTTAAAAATCACACAACACCAGGCTATAGTCCAACAGGTTTATTTGGAAGCACTAGCCATCGGAGCACTGCTCTTTCATCAGGTGGTTGTGGAGAATAAGATTGTAAGACACAGAATTTGTAGCAAAGGTTTAAAGTGTGATGTAACTGAAATTATATATTGAAAAAGACCTGGATTGTTTGTTAAGTCTCTCATCTTTTAGAATGAACATGTTGGTTTCAGTTCTTTCTATGTAAATCGCAGAACTTTTTTTAAAAAGTTATTCTCAAGTGAACTTTAACAACTGGTGTCATGTCGGTCCAGATAATGTATTGAAGGTGTGAGCTTCCCTGTGAGGCTGTCTGTGCCACAATGGTCTAATCTAAAATCAGATTTACAGAATCTTACATGGATTCATGCAGTTTTTGAACAAAGTGAAATGTAATTCTGCAAGTACAAATTCACCCACAAACTTATATGTGTATGTGTGCATGTGGGTATGTGTATGTGTGCAGACAGACACACAGAGACTTCTATACACACACACACACTCTCACAGACGTATACCCTTTAAACTCAAATACACACTCTCTCTCACACTCAAAACCCCACCTTCCACATACACATGTGCACATATACACATATAAGTTTGTGGGGTAAATTTGTACTTGCAGAATTACATTTACTTTACTCAAAAACTGCATGAATCCATGTAAGATTCTGTAAATCTTTTTTTTAAAGAGTAGAATCAGTCTGACCATTGTGGTAGAGAGCTTCACAGGGAAGCTTACACCTTCAATGCATTATCTGGGCCGACATGACACCAATTGTTAAAGTTCACTTAAGAATGTAACTTTTAAAATAAAATGTTGGTATTTACATATGAAAGAATTGAAACCAATGTGGTCATTCTAAAAAATGAGAGACTTAACAAACAATCCAGGTCTTTTTCAATATATAATTTCAGTTACATCACTGTAAATGTTTGCTATAAATTCTGTGTCTTACAGTCTCATACTCTACAACCACCTGATGGAGCAGCGCTCAGAAAACTAGTGCTTCCAAATAAACCTGTTGGACTATAACCTGGTGTTGTGTGATTTTTAACTCCCGATGCGGTCTCTTCTACATTGGAGAGACTGGATGCCTCCTCGCAGTGCGCTTCAGGGAACATCTCTGGGACACCTGCACCAATCAATCCTATTGCCCCGTGGCCCAATATTTCAAATCCCTCTCCCACTCTGCAGAGGACATGCAGGTCCTGGGTCTCCTCCACCGCCGCTTCCTCACCACCCGATGC